>NC_062545.1:135651689-135951689 GCF_016906955.1 Phacochoerus africanus
CTGCTGAGTTTTGTTGCTGTCCGTGGGTGCTACAAGTCACACAGAGGTGAACAAGATTTAGCCAATGACCATGCGTATATTAATTTATTTACTAATTTACTCGTCTCCTGACTTTTTGAAATAGAGCCAATTGCAGGTTGTTTGGTACTTCATGCAAGTCGGAGAGGGACGATAGGTAACATATGCATATAAATACCTAGTTTATATAGAAATGCATACTAAATGCAGATGAGCTGTTTCAAATAACTAGTCTAAGACAGTTCAGGCAGGATCAACTTTAGCTGAAGTGATTAGAAAATGCATCAAGAGAGAAAAGCCAAGGAAGAGTTTTTCTTGTGAACTTCATAGCCATTACTTGTGACTGTCCAAATATCTTATACTCATTCTAAATTAAAATTATATGGTAGCAGGAAAAAAGAAACAATCTAAAATGGAGTTTATTATCAATCAGGGAAAAATGCTCCAATATCTACTAATGGGATTATTACAGAATGAAATACAAGATTTATAGATGCTTCCACAAAAGGATATTTTTTTTGCACATTATAAACATTCTCTGCCACTCCCCCAATCAGTTTTCCAGTGTTGATTCCCAGTGCTTCTTTCATTTATTCTTGGTTATTTTTTCTGTCTTCTTCTGAAGGTTTGTTGTCCCAAATGTCTACCGCTAAATATAAGGAATTTTGCCATGAAGTTGAAAGTGTTTCCATGTCTCATAAAGTCGGGAATCTCACTCAGTCAGCTACCATGTTCAAAGTGACTAGTGATATAGAGAAGAATGGTAACTGAGACAGACTGAAAACAGGAAATATAAACAAAGGCACTCTCATCAGATTTATTTTCTTCAAATGATGTTGCATTTTGACTAGTTCAGACTTCTTTTAAAAGGATATAGTTGATTACAAATTAAAGTTTACTGAGTGATCTTCTAACAGTCTTTAAACTTTGGCTACATATGATTGCCAAGGAAAAGGGCAGTCTTTGAAAAAGTCTCCTTTTATGAAGCCTTTGAATGTTGTAGTAAATACCACTAACTGATGTGTTTTGCCTAGAAACAGCTGTACGGTGGATGTGTTTCGATAGGCAGATTAACAGAAGGAAATGTAAACATATCTTTATTTCAACTACAAAGAACCCTTTGTTTTTCTGGAATCAGCAGTTTAAGTAAACTTCTAAAATTCAATATATATTGTTCTAGTCCATGGTCAGCAAGAAAAAAAGATCTATGAACTGAAAACAACTCAAATTATAAAATGGGAGTTGGAAGGAGCACTATCCATAGCAAAAGTAAATCTGAAAAAATTTGATTTCAAAATTAACTGTAGAAACTTTATACAAAGAATCATGGAAGTCCATTTTGTTTGAAGCACTGTATAGTGACTTCCAAGAGCTAGTAGAAACAGATATAACTCACAATGAAGATTATAAAGTATGGTATTTTATGTAATCCTTTCCACTAAATTCTAAATCTAAAAGCCTCAAGGTCATTAACCAAACATTATTCAATTTGCTGATCACTGGGACATTTAAGCTATTAGATGTTTTTATTTCTATAAGTGATTCCTCTCTGTAAGTAACTTTGGTCTGAAAAGATGCTAAAGGGAATATGAATTTAAATATTAAGTTAAAAGTGAAGGAAATTATTATGCATTTCTATAGCTGTAGTCAGTTTTGCTTTACTTTCTATGAACATGCTAATTGACTGAGCCTCTCAAAAGTGTCCTTCTTAGGAAAGATGCAAAAACTCAAAATCTTCCAACCTTCATCTTAAAAATGAAATGTCAATAATGTAGTTGATAGATTGCATTTGAATATACTGATTCTGCATCCACTGACATAAAAGGTGTTAACTCAAGAGTACCAATGGAAGCTGCATTTGAATATACTGATTCTGCATCCACTGACATAAAAGGTGTTAACTCGAGAGTACCAATGGAAGCGTTAAGACAACAAAAATAAAGGAGGCATTGTAGGATTTGTTTGATTTCTCCTAAATCATAGGTTATTCCCAATCACTCTTGAATTTTTCATAGGTTCCTTTTTTTTCTTTCCATTTTTAGTGCTGCACCCCTGGCATATGGAAGTTCCCAGGTTAGGGGTCCAATTTGATCTGTAGCTGCCAGCCTATGCTACAGCCACAGCACCAATGCTAGATCCTAGCCACATCTGTGACCTACACTGCAGCTCATGGCAACGCCAGATCCTTAACCCAGTGAGTGAGGCTAAAGATTGAATCTGAGTCCTCACTCAGCCACGACAAGAACTCCAGTTATTTTCCTTTTCTCCTTAGTATCTCCTTCATAACACACACCAAATCCAAATGACTATTCTCAAGGAAACTGGTGAGATTATATCAGTATTATGAGCCTCTCCATTATATCTGAGACCTTATGTACAAGGCACCAAAATAGGCACAGCCCAATTCAAACTTAACCTCAGATAAAGTGGGTACAAAGTTTTATTTAAGTTAGTTCCTGGAACCAGATTAATTAATTCTGAAATGTTATTTCCTTTAACATTAGCAAAATTTTCTATGATTCCAAATGAACAGTTTTCCTTGCAGCTTTCTATTCTTTTTCTGATTCCTGTCTTGATACTCTTTTTCATCATAGGTCCTGAACACTTTCCAAACTTCAGTGCTTGATTAATTTCATACCTCTACACTCATCTGTAACAGTAAATTTGAAAATAGAAAAATGGATACATTCCCAACAAAATATAAAGGCTAAATGTTGACCAAAGAAGAATAGGAATTTTAAACATATTAATAATTATAGAGGATGTTAAGGTCTTAACCTTTCAAAAAGACAGATCAGATATAGGTGTAACTTTAAAGGAACATGCAATTCTTTTACATGTACACTATCTCTTGTCTACAGCTCTTATATGCAAAGCCAAAAGTACTTTTTTAATTCATTAGGTAGAAAAGCCTTACTTGTTAAGTCCTGTCCCATTTAGTATAAATATTCACACATTTTTCTGAAGAAATATTAATATGATTAAGAGCATCTAAAGCAAAATATCTAAATTAAGTATTAAAACAAATTCAGGAATACCATTTTAAATAATTATTTCTGCCAAGTAGATTAACTCTAGGAATACAGGAATTGTCTAATAATAGAAAATGTATTAATATAGGTCATTTAAAAGGAAAAAATTACAGTAATAGAAACTGACAATATATTTGACAAAATTCACTTTGCTATAACAGATCTTTTTAAAAAATCTATAATTAAGCAAGAATTTGATGAAACACTTATAGCTAAGTTAAATAGCATTTACAAAATCCAAGGACAAGCATCTAATCAAATGAAGAAGGGTTAATATATCATTAGTAATAAAACAAGGATGCTTACTGTCACTACTAGTCTTGTTTTTCAGGTTTGAGCAAATATAATATGATATACATAATACAGAAACAGCACAAAGGCAAAGATATCACCACTATCTTATATCATCATATTTTTGTAAAATCTTAGAAAATCAACTAAAATATCTTGAAATAATAATAAAATTTGTTGAGTGCCTGTCATTGAGTCACCTAAACTTTCTCTGCTTCCATTCTTTCATCTGAAAAATGGAGAAATAATAATATCTTAACTCACTGGATTATCGTGAGGATGAAATGAATCAGTATATGTATCACGTTTAGAATGCCTGGTTCTAGGTGTTATCTCTCTATATATACTTAAATATCACTATTTGAATATATGTATATTCAAATAAGAATATGTATCATTTTTGTATATGCATATATGTACATAAGTATATATATAAGTATATATGATGTACTTATATGTGTACATAAGTGTGTGTGTATATGGTTCTAAAATCAGAATTTTCTTCCCTCTACTGAAATAATACTTCTCAAAATAATCAGCAAACTATTCTACATATTCAGTGTTCAATTTTCTATTCTCACCTTATTGGACTTCTCAATAGCATTGGTCAAAAAAATGTACTGCTGCTTTTTCCTGGAAATACTCTCTTGCCTTTGCTTGAAAGACACTAGGCATATTAATTTTCCTTCTGGCTCACTGGTCACCACTCATTTGTTCATCTCATGGCCTGTTCTCCTTTGTCCAGCCTCCCAACGTTGGAATGCTTCAGGACTCAGGAATTAGGTTCTATTATATTGCTATGTACTTTTCTTTAGATGGTCTCAGAATAAAATCAGTTTAAAATAAATTATTGGCATAACACTTATAACCATCTATATGCGTATATGTATTTATTTTCTATCTCTTATCATTTGACTGTAATCTGCACAAGTGCAATGAACTTCTCTATCTTAGCCTCTGTTTTATTATTAGTACCTAGAACTGTGCCTTGATAAAAAGTATGGGTTTAATAAATATTCCCTGAATAAACATCAACCATAACTAGCTATAAATAAAAATGGAAAAATATTCATTAATAATTGCAATAATAATATGTAAAATACCTAAGAATAAATTTTAAAACAATGGTGCAAAACCTCTAAGGAGAAAATTATAAAATTTAATTAAGAAACCTAGAACTTGAATGAATGGAGAGACATGTGTAATGTCTCTCAAATGGGAAAATTTTCCTATTGTAAAAATAGTAATCCTTCTTGAATTAATGTATGTATGATATATTTTTATCTATTACTAGCAGAATCACAACAGACGTTTTGCTAGTTTGCTTTTTGGAACACAATTAAGTTGTATAAAAGTTCAAATGGAAAAAAAAAATGTGTAAGATTTGCCAAGGAAATCTTGGAAAAGAACAGTAGGAGGAAGAGTTAATATTTGATTAAGATAACATTCCAATCAGTGGTGAGAAAAATAGATCATCTAATAAATGGAATTGGAATATCTGGGCTATCCATTTTTTTAATGAATCTCTTACTCCCACATATTTACCTGAGAGAATGAAAGCATTGCATGCAAAGCTCTATATGTAAGTATATGTTAGTAATCTCTTTTTCATAATTGCCCCAAACTGGAAACAACTTAGTACCCTTCAACTGATTAATGGGTAAACGAATTGTAGTACATATGGACAATGGAAAACTATTCAGAAATTTAAAGGAACAAATTGTGAATATACACACAACAATATGGGCCAATCTCAAAAGAATTATGCTAAGTAAAAAAAAGTCAGACTCAAAAGGCAGCATATGTGTCATTTCATTTGTATGACTTTCTGGAAAAGACAAAACTATAGGGACAGATACCAGGTTAGTTATTGCTAAGAGCTAGGAGTGTAAGGGAGGCAATTAACCACAAAGGATACCAGGGAATGTTTTGAGATGAGCAAAATATTCTAAATTTTTATTTTGGTGGCATATGTCTGTCATCACACAGTAAATTTTACTGAAAATAAATTATACCTCAGTCAACAAGTTGAAAGAAGAAAATGAAACTAAATCCATACCTCAAGCCATGATCAGAATAATTTTTAAATGTACTAAAAATATAAAAATAGCAGGAAGCCCTAAAAGGAGAGCCTGACTCAGAAATGAAAACATTTGTTGCCAGGACCTCTCCTATAAACCAAGGCTCAGGCAGGAGTTAGCATCCTCTGGCATCTACTCCAGAGCAAAGTTTTCTGGGGGCTGTACAAGGTATAAACAATCTACAGATGTAAAAAATGCACCTTCACTTTAAGGAACTTTTCAAAGCTACTCCATTTAGTGATGAACTCCTGAAAGCCTTAAATTTTTGCTTTTTAGCTATGAAATATTATTAACATATGTCCATTATGAAAAAATTGGAAAATACAGAAAAGCCCAAAATAGACTATAAAATTACCTATAATCCTATTATTACCTTTACTCTCTCTTTTTCAAACTGTAGCAAAGTGAAGAATGAAACTCTTCTTCTCCCCTTGGTGCAGCTCCATTCTCTGGAGGTAGCTGCTGTCATCTGAAGTTTGGTACACATTCTTACAGAGATTTTCCTGCCTGTACACACAGAAGTAGGTTGGTGTTTTGTCTTAGTCTGTGTGGACTGCTGTAACAAAAATACCATAAACTGAATGACTTATTATAAACATAGAAATTTAATTCTCATAATCCTGGAAGCTGGGAAGTCCAAGATCAAGGTGCCAGCAATTTCACTTTCTGGTTCATAGACAGCCGTCTTCTCCCCATGTCTACCATGGTGAAAGGGCCAGGGAGCTCTCCAGGGCCTCTCTTGTAAGGACTAATTCCATTCAAGAGGACTCTGCCCTCATGACCTAATCCCCTCTAAAAGGGCCTACCTCCTAATAACCAACCCTTTGAGGTTTGAGGCTTCAACCTCTGATTTTGAAGGAGGGGGAACACAAACATTCAGACCATTGCACTGGTTTTAAAAATTATAATTATATATTCTTTGTTTTCCAAGATATCATACTGTATATATTGCTGTGAAATTTTCTTTGCACTTAATAAATGCACTTTGGGGATTAAAAAATATAAGAATGAAATTAAGATGATTTTAGTGGAAATATAGGAGAATGTTTGTGAACCTTGAAGTAGGAGGATTTCATAATCAAGATAAAAAATCTGAAAGGCATAAAATGTGGGTCCTGCGTTTCTAAAAGATACAGTAATCATTAAGTGTATGTGTCAACTTGACTGGGATGAAGGATGATCAGAAAACTTGTAACCTATTATAAAATATTGTTCTGGGGTGTGTGTAAGGGTATCTCCTGAAGAGATGCACATTTTAAATTAGTAGGCAGAGTAACCGACCCTTAGTAACCCTTAGTAATGCAGGTGGAAATCATGGGATCCCACCCTGAGACGAGGCCCCAAACAGACAAAAAGATGGAGGAGAGGCAGAGTTGCTCTTTGCTTGAACTGAGACATCCATCTTCTGTGCTTGGACATCAGCACTTCTCATTCTCAAGCTTTTGTACCAGATCAGGACTTAGAGCCATCAGTCCCGATTCTCTTTGGATTCAGGCTGAACTACACAACCAATTTTCCTGATTCTCCAGCTTGCTAGATGGCAGATTGTGCGACTTCTTTATAACCACATCAGCCTATTCATTCAGTCAATCAATCAATATTGATTATGTTTCTCTGGAGAACCACGGCTAATAGAGATACCAAAAGCAAAGTCATTTAAGCAATTCACCAGAAGAAAATATTAAAACATATAGAGTATATTAAGAATAAGATAAACAAAACTAACCAAAGAAAAGTAAAAGGAAATGAATAGGCAAGTCAAAAATGAGAGAAAAATAGACAATAAAACATTTTTAAAAACATACATTTTTTTTTTGTCTTTTTAGGGCCGTACCCACGGCACATGGAAGTTCCCAGGTTGAATTGGAGCTGCAGCTGCCAGCCTACGCCACAGCCACGGCAACAGCAACACTGGATCCAAGCTGCATCTGTGACCTATACCACGGCTCATAGCAACACCGGATCCTTACCCACTGAACAAGGCCAGGGACCAAACCCCCATCCTCATGAGTACTAGTCAGGTTCACTAACCACTAAGCCACAATGGGAACTCCCAAAAGCATCACCTTATTAATGGTCAAAAAAATGAAAGTTAAAAGCACCATGAGATAGGAGTTCCCATGGTGGTGCAGCATTAACAAGCCTGAGTAGTATCCATGAGAATGTGAGTTCGATCCCTGGCCTCTCTCAGTGTTTAGGATCCAGCCTTGTCAGCTCTAATTCAGCCCCTAGCCTGGGAACTTTCATAGTTGTGGGTGCAGCCCTAAAAAGCCAAACACACACACACAAACACACACACACACACACACACAATGAGATAACATTTTCTAGTCACAGTTGGCAAGAAAATGTTTGTTAGAACCCTTCAGTATCAAACAGATAATCATATATGCTTTTGATGGTAGCATTACTATAACGATTTCATAAAACTGACCATTATTTATGTAAACAAACATACCTAACCTTTGACTCAGCAGTTGAACTGGAAATTTATTTAACAAAATATAAATTCAGGAAAACATACATAAACATATTGCAGGATTGTTTGTATTGGCAAAAAATAAAAGTGAAAGCGAATAAAATGTATAGCCTTACAATAAATATTATGTACCAATACAAAGAATGAGATGGACTTATATACCTTCCCTTAGAAGGGAGTACACATTGCATAGTTAAATAAAAATGAAAATAACTGAAGATCATGTATTTCTGATTGTGTTTTTAACTTGTGAATGGAAATCTCAATGAAATAAATAGACATAGAGGATGTTGTGGAGGTTCTACCCAGATACCGGGGCCATCCCCCAGGAGCTGGGACTATTAACTGGTGATGGCTCCCAGTATTGTCCTTTTCAGGAAACTACCCCATCCAAAGCTGCACCTCCTCCCAGGGGTTGGCTAATGACTAGATGATTTGAGAATACAAAATCTCAATTCCATATCTCAATTTGGGACAACACTGAACCCTTCCTAGGAGCTGGAGGACTTTCCCATGAGTTTGATGAGGCCTCAACTGTAACTTTATTTTAGTCACCTTGTTCCCCACCCACTGCTCCTTTCTTACTTCCTTAGATATGTATTGAGAGGTGTATCTCCCAAGAGTTTACCCTAATGAAACTCTTGCACTCAACATCCTGTCATTGGAAAGCTCAGTCTAAAACAACTCATGTGTCTGTGTATGTTAATGAACGCAGAGGGAGAAGGGCCAAAGAAGATGTACAGCTAGTCATTTATACCTGGTAGTCAAAGGTATAGGATTAAAGAAGAATGACAAGGCAGAGTATTGGACTATATTCACACCTTTATTGTTTGAATGATTAAACTTAGAGGATGTTTCTTCTGTAATTTAAGTGGTTTAGAAAATATTTTGTGAAACATCATAGGGAATGATTCCTTTTGTATATGGAAAGAGAAATGTGCGCCATTTTGCATATAATAGGAAGACAGGCACCATTCCCATGCCTTTAAGTTCCTTTTACCTTTTAAACCACTCAAACAAGTAAGTCATCAAGCTTCACAAATGGGCATATTCTGCATTTTAATTTTATGCTGGCAGAGAATGTGATCAATAAATTATTGCTGTTTGTGAAACATTTACTTTTATAGTTCTAACATATTTTAACTCCTAGTGTTACCAGAATGTTGGTTTTTTTTTTTTTCACATTATTTGACAGCTGAAATTAAACAAATCCTATTCAACTACAAGGCTAATAGAAGGTTTACTATGTGTGTCATTAGCACCATCCATATAAGGTAACAGAAAATATGAGGTGTGGATTTTTAAAATATGATAAAATGAGAATACTGTTAGATGCACAGGAAGGTGTGACTTCAGGCCCAGCATTTTCCTATTAGAATAAAAGTGCCTCTGTTTTATTTTACTAAAATAATCAGCATTATGTATTTTTTGAGTTGACATCTTTCAAATTATTTTATCAAATCAAAAATATATACCTTAGCTGAAATATGTCTTAACTATCACGTCACTTTAATGTAATATATCATAAAAGATTGCTCTGTAATAGGCTGCTAAGCATTTTTATGTTCAAGAATATCATGGTTAGAATGAAGAAATATAATTTATTTGTTTGTATTTTTTAGCCCTTACATAATACTTTTGCAACATGTTTTTATGCTTGAATTGAAGACTTTTACACAAGTATAAAAGTGTGAAAGAATAGCCCAAAATATTTAAAATGCAAGCATGAGAACATATGTATATAATATGTGTATATACATTAATGTATATATAAATCTTAATGAGCACAATTATTTATAATCACAATACTTAGGGTATGTATTATCACACTAAAACAGCTTATAATCTTGAGATTGCCCCTTTCCTACTTTGCATTTATGCAACTTCTTTCATTCAGAGCTATTCCAAGAATACTACACAAAGAATAAGGGGATTGTGCAGCCTATCTATAGCCAGGAAGAAACTGGAGAGCCTACATGTTTCAAAAAAAAATACAAATAAATCTCCCCAGGATATATTGTCAGCGGAGTTGAATAATACCTAAGGCATATTATTTTCATTTCTAATCCTGTTTATGTCAGTAGTTTCATAACTTAAATAAATACATGAAATAAATATGTTAAGAGAGTTGTTCTAAAGAAAATCAAAGTGATGAACTGCTAAATTTGATAAAGAATTTTTTTTTTTACAAAAAAAGTGATTGCTGTGCACTAGGTGTGATGAGACAACTATAAAACATTTGAAGCAAAATTGTAAGTATCTAGAATAGAAATTCACTTCTATTTTTTTACAGATTTTTTGTACCCCTTAAGGACACTGAAATTACAGATTGTAAAGGATAAAGTAGGAATATGTCTTATGCAAGAAAATTCTACAGAACTTTAGTCAGTAGGTTTACCCTCAAGAAAATGCTTTCATTCTACATCAAAGGATAAAACAAAGTAAAATGCAAAAAATGATGAATAACCCTATGTTTATATGTTTTAAATTAGATCTTAACGCACATATTTTTTAATGGTTCTTGTCTTAACTGACCAATTCCTGACCCCAAGAGTTTTTCATTAGAAGGCTTCTACTGTGTCCAAATGCTCAGATTGCTTTCGTCCCAGTACAAGCTCCAATGTTTAATACATACAGGGTTTGAGCAAGTGCGTCTTGGTTTCTTCATCTGGTAAAAGAGAATAATTGTTGGATCAACCCTATAGAGTTGGTTGAGAATCAACTGTCGCTGAGCAAACACTGAGCATAGTACCCAGCAATCATAAATATTCAGTTAATGCCAGGTGATATGTAACAGGATGTGGATAAGACTGTGAATCTGTATTTGCTGCTGTCCAGTGATTTGCATTTTTTCATCACAATTCCCAGATTTAGAAAAAAAAGGAGTATTTATAAAAGGAAAATTTAATTTTAGTGTATTCAAACTATGGGATACCAAAACTTCTTGCTATTAAAATTAAGAGCAGAAAATATAAAAAGCGTAATCTGTGAATAAAACATACCCTAAATATGCTGTGCATCAAAATTCATAATTATGTAAAAAAAAATCCAACCTATATATCACTGATTATATGAAGTGATGGCATAATGAAGCTGAAATTAGGAAAAAACATGTAAATCCACTTTCATTATGACTATCTTTGATGTAAACAAAATCTCAAGAGTTACTAAAGTCACAACACTATACTCTATACCCTTTAGACATTTAATATACATATGGTGCATTCTTCTTTCATAAACAATATGAGATGATAAGCCCTTAAGTTAATAGAGACTGTGACTTATTTTGAAGAAGTAAAATAAATTTCAAAAACTATAGACCATATTTTAGGTACCTAGTGTTCCTATTTACAATATGGTACCCATTTATAAAATGTATGGCTCACTATAACCAGCACCTTTTCAAAGTGTGGAATTTCCAATCCAGTTTCAAATGTCAGTGAAATGTTGCCTTTTTCTAAATTGACTAATAGTTTCTGCAGGATTCAGGTTGACAACTTACAGCCTTGTTTTGAGATATGACTGAGGAAGAATTTTTATTCACATGTGTTCAAAAGAAAAATTGAGTCAAAAATTAGCAGAAAGAGTTTCTTGGATTTTATATGTAATGTTATCATCGTATATTATTCCAAGTGATTTTTTTAGTTAAAAAAGAGGTTTTCATTCCAAAGCTGTTATTAAATTTGTGCAGTTCAGGATCAAGAAAATGAATGCCATGTCCTTGTGTTTGGTAATACAATTTGTTCTTATAAGTCTTTACTCACTATATGCTAGGCAATTTTTTTGTTGACACTATCCTGCTATATGTGATATAAAATGAGTATATTTCTTACATCAAATGAGATAATCCTAAATTTAGTCTACCTATTAGGAATAAAGGTCCCATAACCTGTTCGCCCATTATTTAGTAAAATTCGCCTATAGCATTTATTTCAAGTAGCTTAATATTAAAATGTCACAAAAGAATAAATCTTCTTTTATAATAGTTTTGTTGGGGGAAGAAAAGCCAACTTTACTGTAGTTGATCTGGATTTTTTCCACATTGCCCAATGCTGATTAAATAATATAAACTTCATCAAGAATACTTTCGTCTTGAAATTATATCAAATAATTACCACAATATAGTATTTTTATCCTCCTTATTCTCTCTTCTCCAACAGTAGAGAGAGGAAATATAGTTTGGTAATGAAAAATTATTTTCTGTAAGTAAACATCAAGATTATTCAACTCAATAGACTTATTTTCTTGGCCAAAATTAATAATAACTATGATAATAACCTTGAAGAATGATGTACAACTTTTCTTCTCTATGAGCTCTATTAAATTGGGAAAATATAAAGATCTCCTCATCCATCATTTCTGATTACATTATTTGAAATGCTGGTTTCTTTAAGAAGGGAAAAAATTGAGAAAGGAACTTTGCTTATGACTGCTTTAGAAGAAGTATAGATTAATCTAAAAATATTCGAAAAGACTTTGAAACAAACTATTTTAAAGTTTTAAAAATCGTAGTAAGGAAATTCTTTTCCATAAATATTGACTTCATATTAACACAATACTTCACTGTAAACCATTGCAAACTCCATAGGTTGTGCAGACTGAATTTCCCTCCCATGATGTCACAGAAAATCTCACTGTACCTTGTCAAATTGGGTTTGGAAGCTAAGCTTCAAGTATCTTCGTCACTACCATTGTCACATCTTCTACTTAAACAGTGCTTTCTAGTTTTAAAATTTCATGGAGGAGTTCCCATCGTGGCGCAGTGGTTAACGAATCTGACTAGGAACCATGAGGTTGCGGTTTGATCCCTGGCCTTGCTCAGTGGGTTAACGATCTGGCGTTGCCATGAGCTGTGGTGTAGGTTGCAGACACAGCTCAAATCCCGCATTGCTGTGGCTCTGGTGTAGGCCGGTGGCTACAGCTCCGATTAGACCCCTAGCCTGGGAACTCCATATGCCACAGGAGCAGCCCTAGAAAAGGCAAAAAGTCATAAAAATTTTAAAAATTAAAAAATAAAAGTTCATGGACAGCAAACATAAGTACTTGTTTGCCCAAGATGGTCCTGGTTATGCGTATTGCCCTAGTGTAATTAGCAGAGCCTCCCTCCTTTCTCAGAAGTGTCCTGGTTTGGATGACAAAATGATATAGTCACCCTAACTTTAACCAGCATTAACTTATATGGCCATTCATTGAACCCTAAGAATCTATCAGAAAAATTAGTATTTTATTTATATAACATAAAAGAGATTGGGTCTTAAAAATTACTCACTGTCTAGGGAGTAGCAAACTAAATGAGGTCTTTCGGCTCCTTTTTCAAGATCCTTTTCTTGCTACACACTAAGTTTACAGAGCCAAATTGTGAATGCTTCAGGTCTGCCTGAACTCAGGCAAGAATACTGCTTTCCTGAAGTCTTATGCTGTATTCAGAAGACACTTATTCTTAATGAGATATGGATTAGAGATTGTTCCATGATTCTCTGTTCTTAATAGGTGAGTGTGTGTGTGTGTGTGTGTGTGTGTGTGTGTGTGTGTGTGTGAGAGTGTGTGTGATAGGTCTTCTTGGTTACATTCTTTTTTGGAAGGGAGGGCGCACCCACAGCATATGGAAGTTCCCAGGCCAGGGATGGAAGCTGAGCCACAGCAGGTAGTGACCCAAGCCGCTGCAGCAATGATACTGTATCTTTAACCTACTGCACCACAAGGGAACTCCTCTTAGTTACATTCTTAAGGACTAAAGAGAATTTTCTAATGGTTCACACTCCCTAAGCTTCTGATGGGGATTACATCAAAGTGACTGTACATGACCTCATAATTTCACAGTGCCACAGGACAGACCCGGGAACTCCCAGGTTTCCTGGTAGCTGCTCTCACCACTGAAGTTGCAGGTTCCTGATTTCTGGTTCTACCTTGTAAGAACTGTGAGAATCCTGTCTCTCCTTCAGGTTTATGACACATATTGTCCCACCAGCAAATTCCGAATACCAAACAAGTTCACAGAAGTTTCTCTATGTGCACAATCTTTTCTAGTGAAAGCTTTTCTAGTGAAAGTTACAGGATTTACCGCTCCCTCATTTTTTTCCCCCTTTGGTCTTAGAAATCTGTTTATCAAAATGGTTTAAACAATTGTGAGATAAAATCAAATGCTAGGCAGTATTCCAGTTACTTTGAATTTGCCTAAGAGAAAATATTTTCAGAAATTTGTTGAGTTTTGGAGTTCCCGTCGTGGCGCAGTGGTTAACGAATCCGACTAGGAACCATGAGGTTGCGGGTTCGATACCTGGCCTTGCTCAGTGGGTTAAGGATCCGGCATTGCCGTGAGCTGTGGTGTAGGTCGCAGACACGGCTCGGATCCCACGTTGCTGTGGCTCTGGCGTAGGCTGGAGGCTACAGCTCCGATTGGACCCCTAGCCTGGGAACCTCCATATGCCGCGGGAGCAGCCCCCAAAAAGCCAAAAAGACAAAAAAAAAAAAAGAAAGAAATTTGCTGAGTTTTAGAGTTGATGTTGTTTCACAATTAAAAATAATTTCAAAAGTAATTGCACAGCTTAAAAGAAGAAAGAGCACAAAAAGAATTTATTATGAAACAAGTAGATGCATTTAAAAAGAAAAAAGCATTTAATTACATCTTAGTATATCTGCAATGATTCATGATGGCTATTTACATCAAATGATTTTTTAAATATTAAATATTAAATCCATTTAAATGCAATAAGTTGTATGGAGAATTTTCATCTTTATTTCAGAGTCATGCTACTTTAAAATTCGTCATTAGAGTTAATAAGAAATTATATTGGAACTACTCTGTACATTTAAATGAAGCATAAATCAATTATTGAAGCAAGGAATTTTTTCATCATTGTAATGATTATCAGAATAAATTTAGTTCTTCAGTGCTGCCTAATGATATCTCTAATAACAAAAAAAAAACTGCGTAGACTTAATTTTTACCAGGAACTCTTTAAATGTGCTTATAATGTCTTTTTTCAGGCAAAAATATTTTAGAGAATTCTCATGCAGTATTAGAAGACTCTAAATGCCAGATTCAGTTATCCTCAATGCCCTGGGAACCAAAATTAGATTCAGAATCAATATACTGTACTATCCATTTAACATCTAGTACACCAAACACTAACAACATTTATGAAAGAGTAACAGACTCAAAAAGGTTAAGCCAGTAAAACCAATCAATATAGCAAGTAGTATTATTCGAAAGGGGAATTGTATAAGTCTGTGACTTGCCCAGGTGTGATCTAGAGAAGCTGGTTTGCTTTTGGATGAATATCTTTTGGAATTTCTTTGGGGATTCACAATGACAATCTCTTTAGTCAGGCATAAGGCATAAACTCTTGCTGTACCCTGCTCTTTGAACTTCTCAACTTTTGAAGAGAACAAAATAGGGCAAAATCTAAAATCATTGTTTGGCTGACTTGCCGATTACATCCTGGTGTGAGCGAATAGAATTATATACTGTTATTGTTGTAGTTGTTATTAAGTGCATACTGTGTGTCAGGAATTTGGGAGCATTTCATCCACATTATTTCATTCAGTCCTCACAACACTCTCTTTCATTTTTCTGATAGGAAAGCAGATGCTGACCTGCCAGGGTTACCCTGCTGGAAAGAGGCCAGGTTGGAACCCCTGCTCTGTCTCTCTGATGACAAAGAATGTCCCAGTAACCATACACAAGTTTGCTGTTGTGTGATCTGCCGCATTCCAAGGGGACTCAAGAGTCTATTAATCAAAAAAAATTTAAGTGCTGATGTTTATTATTGTACCCCCACATACATTATTCAAATTAATCAATAGAAATATACCCCTTAAGTGTTCTGAACATTGATCTGCACGTAGATCTGAACATAGATCTATACTTTTTAAAATATACACAGACAAAAAATAATAGTTTGGCAAGTGCCTTTCCCTGTTCTGTGACTTCTGGTCCAGGCAATGCCATATAATACAAGGGTTCCTGGTAAAGTTAGCCATCTGAAGGTGGGGTGGTCACCTGATGCAGATCGGCTTTATCTCCTGAGATAGGAGTGATCCCAACCAGTGCTGTCTTGATACTTTGATCTAGCTGATCACTTATGAAATGAGTTACTGAGAATAGCCACATACTAAAGCTTGAAATTGATAGCGATGATGAGAGATGGAGAGACAGAGAGACAGAGATTAATTTGTTACTTTAAAAATATAACTTTCATGCAGATATGCTTTCTTGAATGTGAGAAAGAACAGGATGGCATTTCAGCTAACCTTTGGGGAATTTCCTTATCAGGAGTGCATCACTGATATTATTGTCATCTTATGTATATTTTTCTATAACAGGAGGAAAGATTTACTACTACTCAAGGAAGATGGGACCAGAATAAGAAATCTTCCACTTGGACTCGGGAACCAGCAAACTCACTCAGAACAAACCATTCAAAATAAGGGATAAAGGTAGGATCTACTACGTGTACACTTAACTCATTATGTTTTATTGTCTAGAGATGTCATGATTTAGATTTCAGATTACTCCTTTATTGACTTCAACCTGCAAAGACTAAGAACATTTTTTCTTTCTTTGGCATAGCTAGAAAATTTTCCATCTGAGCTTACATGCTTAAAAGAAATCCAGCTTTTAAATACATAGTAATCTATATGAATATATTTATACTAGTGGGAATAAATCTGGATAACCTGAAAGAGAATCCTATATATAATATAGGATTAAATTCATATCTTTTCTTATTTTGCTTACAATTGCTAGGAAGTACATGATTACACTTCCACTAACAAAATTCTACAGAGATGCGCTTAAATACAGAAGTACTTAATGACTATTTTCTAGATGCATCACACTTCACTCAGCTGTCAATATGTTATATGAACGAAAATGAATTTTTAAAAGAAACTGAGAGGACACAAAACTACCAATGTAAACACTTGTTGTCATACTCATTTTTCCACTTAGAATCTGGCAAAACATGCCAATCCCAGTACTCTGAGACAGGAAACAAGACATATGAGCACTGGGGCAGGTGCCAGAATCCAACCAAGCTGAATGGCCTTTATCAAGTCTCTTGACGTCTCTGGTTCTCAGTATCATCATCTATGTAGAAAGAAGTGTTGATGAATATAACTTACAGTTCTAAAATGATTGATAAGGGCTTTAAATCAGATAATACAAAATTATTTAAGAAGTATTTTAATGGTTATTTATAAAACTATGCTTAATAAGTTTCTTTCTCTTTCATTTTTCACCCAAGACCAATATTTTTTCCTCTTGATAAAAACTATAGAAAGTGAATTTTATATTGAATAATGTGGGAGTGTTTATATAACACAATAATTCTGCTAAGGTTGTTATCACCACCATGCCCATTTCATAGAGCAAAGAACTGAGGCCTAGCACTACTGACATTCCCAGAGTTAAGAAGTTTTGTAGAGATAGTATGGGAATTAAAATTTCAGTGCCTTCAAGGAGTTCCCTGGTGGCTCCGTGGGCTAAAAATCTGGTATTGTCACTGCTGTGGCATAGGGTTTGATCCCTGGTCCCGGAACTTCTGCATGCTGTGGGGCAGCCAAAAATATATATATTTCAATACCTTTCCAATTTTATCCCTGTGAAAATACTTCACTTTTCTGTTGGTTATTCATGTCTGTCTTACTCATCAAATTACGAACCCCGGAAGACTCATCATTTTAAAATTTCGCTCAGCATTTTTCTCCATGCATGAAGCATCATAATTGCTGTGACTATTATTTGTTGTTGACTATTGTTTGTTGAACTTGGATACTGTTTTTGATGGAAGGAAGAATTAGCAGTGACCCGGGATCGGCAGAGCTCTCTAGTTTTTAAGTGCTGTACTGCTAAGCAGTTGCCTCACTCATGATATTGGGTGTACACTCAGGTGACTGGTGGGGACTGTGGTGGAGGAGGAAGCTCAAAATTGGAAAACCTTGTGCTCTTATCATGTCCCACAGCAGTTAATCTCTTTCCCTGATTCAGTGAATCAGCAAGTATCTTAAATGCTATTAAACCAATCTTCTACTGACACAGGAATACCTTCTGTGGTCTTCCTAAGGGCTGATCATTCAATTTCTTTTTCAGCGGGTAGATCATACTTTCTCAAGTGGCGGCACATTGTTGAAGATTCTTGGGTTTTTGTAGAACTTCCTCTTAAACTGAACTTACTGTCCTAGTTGCTGTCTATGCTTTGATTGGTCTGCCTGCCATTGTCTGCATGAAATGGTAATAATCATAGATTTAGCGCCTATCCTAGGCTTTGAGAACCCTGCCTGTATTGGGTAGAAAATTAGGAAGAGTGGGAAATGGGGGAGCAGGGTTATAGGAACTTATGAACTTACATATCCTCAACATAAAAAGGCAGGTGTTTGGAGTTTCCTAGTGGCTCAGGGGGTTAAGGATCCAGCATTTTCACTGCCGTGGTTTGGGTCATTCCCAAGACCAGAAATTTCTGCATGCCTTGGGCACAGCCAAGAAAAGAAAAAAGGTATTTAAATTTTACCATGATATAGGAGAATCACTATGGATACTGTATTCACAGAGGTCCTTGAATATGAATTGTCTTACCCTCCCAAACATAAGGAAAGTTACTTGGACTTGTATTCAGATCCCATCACTTACCAATAGGTAATAGTTTGGCAACTTAAACTATCTGAGCTTAATGAGCTAATATATATAAAAATGTGTAGTGTAGTGATATATTATCTACTGATTGTATCATAACACAAAGGTAAGTATAAAGAAAAGTTTTCTTGGACCAGGCCTTGTATTATGCATCTAACATTTTTAGAGTTGTTCACTTTTATGACTACTACCCAATGTATATCTAAACATATTTTTTGATAATTCTGGTAAAAAATACATTTTAAAAAATTGTAGTGTAGTTGACAATACATATATTCTTTTTCAGATTCCTTACCATTATAGTCTATTATAAGATATTGAATATAATACTCTGTGCCATGTAGTAGGACTGTGTTGTTTATTGTTTATTTTTTGTTGTTGTTGTTGTTGTTGTTGCTATTTCTTGGGCCGCTCCCATGGCATATGGAGGTTCCCAGGCTAGAGGTTGAATCAGAGCTGTAGCCACCGGCCTACGCCAGAGCCACAGCAACGCGGGATCCGAGCTGTGTCTGCAACCTACACCACAGCTCACAGCAACGCCGGATTGTCAACCCACTGAGCAAGGGCAGGGACCGAACCCGCAACCTCATGGTTCCTAGTCGGATTCGTTAACCACTGCGCCACGACGGGAACTCCTGTTGTTTATTTTATATGTAGTAATTTATATTTGCTAGTCCCCAAATCCTAATTTATCCCTCCCCCACCCTTTCCCCTTTAGTAACTGTAAATTTGTTTTCTGTTTCTGTTTTGTAAACAAGTTCATTTATATCATTTTTTAGATCTACATATGTCATATCATATGATATTTAGCTTTCTCTGACTTAGTTTGATAAGCTCTAGGTCCATCTATGTTGCTGTAAATGGTATTATTTCATTCCTTTTTATGACTGAACAACATTCCATTGTATATATGAACTTCATCTTCTTTATTTATCTTTCAGTATACATTTACGTTGCTTCCATGTCTTGGCTATTGTAAACAGTGCTGCTATGAACATTGGGGAGCATATATTTTTGAATTAGTTTTCTCCAGATATATGCCCAGAAGTGGGATTGCTGGATCATATGGTAACTTTTTTCAGTTTTTTAAGGAGCCTCTATACTGTTCTCCATAGTGGTTGTACCAATTTACATTCCTACCTAAGTGTAGAAAGGTTACCTTTTCTCTACAACCTCTTCAGCAATTATTATTTGTAGACTTTTTAAGGATAGCCATTCTGACTCATGTATGTTGATACTTCATTGTGGTTTTGAATTATACTTCTCTAATAATTAGTGATGTTGAGCATCTTTTCATATGCATTTTGGGCATCTGAATGTCTTCTTTGGAGGAAGGTCTATTAAGGTTTTCTGCCCAATTTTTGATTGGGTTGTTTGGGGGTTTTTTTGTTGTTGTTGTTATTAAGCTGTATGAGTTGTTTTTATATTTTGGAAATTAAACCCTTGTTGGCTACGTCATTGATAGATACTTTCTCCAATTCTGTAGGTTGTCTTTTCATTTTGTTTATGTTTTCTTTTGCTGAGCAGAAGCTTATAAGTTTGATTAGGTCCATTTGTTTATCTTTGCCTTTATTTCTCTTTTTTTTTTTTGTCTTTTTGCTATTTCTTTGGGCTGCTCCCACAGCATATGGAGGTTCCCAGGCTAGGGGTCAAATCAGAGTTGTAGCCACCGGCCTATGCCAGAGCCACAGCAACGCGGGATCCGAGCCGCATCTGCAACCTACACCACAGCTCACGGCAACGCCGGATCCTTAACCCACTGAGCAAGGGCAGGGACCGAACCCGCAACCTCATGGTTCCTAGTCGGATTTGCTAACCACTGCGCCACGACGGGAACTCCTCTTTGCCTTTATTTCTATTTCCTTGGGAGACTGACCTAAGAAAAGTTTGCTATGGAGTTCTCTGGTGGCCTAGCAGTTTAGGTTTTGGCATCATCACTGCTGTGGTTTTGGTTGGATCCCTGGCCTAGGAATTTCTATATGCCACAGGCTTAGCCAAATAAAAGAAAAGATTGCTGGAGTTCCTGTTGTGGCTCAGTGGTTAACGATTCTGACTAGGAACCATGAGGTTGTGGGTTTGATCCCTGGCCTCGCTCAGGGGGTTAAGGATCCAGCCTGAGCTGTGGTGTAGGTTTCAGATGTGGCTCAGAGACCGCATTGCTATGGCTGTGGTGTAGGCTGGAGGCTACAGCTCTAATTAGACCCCTAGCCTGGGAACCTCCATATGCCATGGGTGCAGCCCTAGAAAAGACAAAAAAAAATTGCTATGATTTATGTCTGAGAATATTTGCCTATTTTCTCTTCTGAAAATTTTTTGGTGTCAAGTCTTATGTTTAAGTATTTGGGTCATTTTGAGTTTATTTTTTTGTGTGGTGTGAGGATACGTTCTAACTTCATTGATTTACATGTGGCTGTCCAGCTTTCCCATCCTCACTTGGTGAAGAGACTGTCTTTATCCAGTGTATATTCTTGCCTTATTGGTTGAAGATTAATTGACCATAGGTTGGGGGTTTTATTTCTGGGCTCTCCATTCTGATCCATTGATCCATATGTCTGTTTTGGTGCCAGTACCACACTTTCTCGATTACTGTAGCCCTGTAGTACTGTCTGAAGTCTAGGGGGTTTCTGCCTCTGGCTTTGTTCTTTTTGTTCAGGGTTAGTTTGGCAACTCTGGATATTTTGTGGTTTCATATAAATTTTAGGATTATTTGTTCTGATTTTGTGAAAAACATCATGGACATTTTGGTAGGGATCGCCTTAAGTCTGTAGATTGCTTTGGGTATTATGGCCATTTTAGCAATATTAATTCTTCCAATCCAAGAGCATGGGATAGCTTTCCATTTTTTGGAATCATCTTCAATTTCCTTTATCAATGACAAATCGCACTTTATAAAGTTTGCTGTCTATCAGTTTGTCATACTTACATTTATTTGGTCGCAATTTAGACCATTAAATTAATCTCTTAAATCTGCAGATAATTATATACATGTTGTTGACTGTAGTATCAAAGCTAGTCATACCTACAGATCATCTCTACTACTAACATTAATCAGAAGATTAGCCTGACAAAATAGTTTGGATACAAATGATAACATATTAAGTAATAACATCTAAATATGCTTTTAAAAAGTTTAAACTATGATAGGAGATAAAGTTTTTACACTTCCAGCTTAATTACCTGACATGGTGGAGATAGAACATCCTGGTGCACTCCACATTTTAGTTATATGAGGCTCAAGCAATTTCTGTAGCTAAATCACTACACTGCTGGTGACAATGGGATTTGGGTGCTAGGCAATTTCACTATAAACCATATTATTCAAGTTGATGTCTTGGTTATGACAATTTAGAAAAACAGTACTTTATCAATAGTGAAACCAAAAATTTTAGCATCTATATATTTGAAAAAGGTCTCATAAAAACACAGTGAACATGCAGCTGGATACATGATAGACACAGTAAGTGTGCTTTTCTGCTTGTCTTCCCACTCATTTTTGTGATTGCAAAGATTTTACTTATCATTCAACCTCATCTATGCCTTGCATCCACATTCTGCTGGCTATAAATCCATTCCATTCAGCAAGCACAACCATACTTGGTTAAAAAAAAAAAAATGAATGCAGTAAATGACATTGTGTGTCATGGAGTATTTGTCCTTGGATATAAATAAAGGCAAGCTCAAAGATCAAGGTACCAAATGATTATCATAAGTGAAGAGTGAAAAAGAATAAAAATTCCCTTTTCTAATATTCAAAGACAGGTGGGAAGGAATATAAGATACACATGAGACAAATACATTTTACATGGAAGCACATGAATTTTTGTAAATCTGCCATTCTTATTACCACTTTCTATGATATTTTTAAATAGATACAATTTTTATAAAAGCATTCTTAGAGATATCCTCATGGGAGATGCATTTTGTTTTTTTATATTCAAAAAGGAATAATTGTTTTCTTCCACAGAACTCAACCATTTATTATTTTTTCAATATCCAGATATATGACAAATTTCTTTGGTCCCATTGCACAGGTGGAGAAAGTAAAGCATTGAAAGTCTGTACCTGGGTCAGGCTCAGACATGATGTTAGTTGTTATTGAAATTCACTTTCATAATCCCCTACTTTAAGAAATGAGTCTTTGAGCCATTGCTTCTTGGATATAGTATATATATAGTAGATCTCACTGATTTTGACAGAGGTTTTGATAGAAAAGGAAACATATCTAAATTAAATCATTTCCCTAGTCAATCCTAGTAGAAATTCTTTGTCAGCAGTGACAAAGTTTTTATGTTTAAGTTACAGAATCACAGAATTTTGAGCTGAAAGGGACCATAGAGATAATGTAATCCACCTTCTTATTTCTCCAAATGAGGAAACCATTTCCCAAAGAAATGATGCAAATTACCCAAGTGACATGGTCAATCCATGTCAGGATTGGAACAAGAGCCAAATCTCCTTAGTCCAAGATAATCATTTGTCCCCCTACCATTTTGTCCTATATATTCTAAAGGAATGTTTAGAAATAAATTACATTTAGACCCTGAAAGATCCCAAAAGATCCTTTTATCCAATAACTGGGCTACAAGTCATTCCCTCAAAGTAAAATTCTCTTTCATACTTTGTACTTGTACTTCCTCCTCCTGGAAATGTCCATCCTTCCTTCACCACCTGGAAAATCCCCATCATTTTCATAAGACCCATCTCAAATGTTATAAGTGGTGTGAAGACTTCCCCAATTTTATCAGGCATTCCCTTGTTTGCATCTCTATCGTCTCTTACAACATCTTACACTGTGTTACATGACTGGTTTGTGAGCCTGTTTCCCCCATATGACCATAAGCTTAGATAAATAAAAAAACAGTACCGAAATTAGTTAAAACCTTTTAGGTTGCAAATAAAGGGAACCTTTTGTGGCTCAGTGGGTTAAGAACCTGCCATGGTGTCTACGAGGTTGTGGGTTTGATCCTTGGCCTCATTCAGTGCGTAAGGGTTTAGCATTGACAGGGTAGGTTGTAGATGTGGCTCAGGTCTTGTGTGGCTGTGGCTGTGGTTGTGGCTGACAGCTGCAGCCCTAATTTGACTCCTAGCCTGGGAATTTCCATATGTCACAGGTGCGGCCATAAAGAAAAAGGTGGCAGGGGACTATTTCAGGTAACATTAGTGAAGAGAGGTTTATTTTGTACTTCCTTGTTTTAAAAATCTGGAGGATTGCTTCCAAAGTTTAGGGCAGGGATGCAACCTTTCTCATGGATGGACTAACTGCAGGCCTGAAGCATTACAAGGAATGGCGGTGGGGGGGACCGCTCCACTCCATTTTCCTCTTATTCCTACTTCACTCTGTGCATCTGATTCATTCTCTGCTGCTACTACTGGCCAGCTGTCTCACCTTCCCGGTCCCCAGAGTGGAAAATGGACACTGCTGATAACTCTCCAGTTGATAACACTTTCACTATGGAATAAGCTAGATTGATTTGGAATCTCCTAGTCTCAGCTACAATTCCCAAGTGTCCACTCCTCTACCAGTCAACTGTGACCACAGAAAAGACATGCTGTGTTAACATGACTGCTCTGACTGTAACTATGGGGACAGCAGAGAAGGAAGTCTCCAGGAAGGGGAGCAGAGCAAACTAAGCAGACAAAACCAGGTTTCTACAGCAGTGTCTTACTCATCGTGTATTTGTTACCCCTTAACACACCCTACAATCATTGATGAACTTAGTTCTTGAAACTGTGATAGAACAAATTTTTGAATAAATTAATTTAAAATATTTTACACACATTCATAAATTTATATACGAGGAAACCGAGAACCAGAGAGAATAAGTGACTCCTTCAAGGACACGTGAATGGTTAGTAATCAAAGGAGAATCCTGATTTCTGAAACTTTCATTTTAGGCTTTAATTTAAACATTTATTAGGTATTTATCTCATACCAAGTAATTGGCCAAGTGCTCTACCAGCATTATCTCAATTCATCCTCATGAAAACATGGTGAATACTATTATTGTACATAAAGAATATAAGACTTAGAGAAATTAGACTTCAGTAGATCAGAGCCAGGATTCTTACTTGAAATTGCTAAACCAGCCCTGTCTAATAAAATAAAATATGAGCTACATATGTGATTTAAAATTTTCTAGTAGTCATGCTTTTCTTGGCCTCACCTATGGCATATGGAAGTTCCCAGGCCAGAGATCAAATCCTTGCCAGTGGCAGCCTGAGCCATAGCAGTGATAAGGCTGGATCCTTAACCTGCTGAGCCACAAGAGAACTCTGTAGTAGTCACATTTTTTTTTGTCTTTTTGCCTTTTCTTGGGCTGCTCCTGTGGCATATGGAGGTTCCCAGGCTAGGGGTCGAATCGGAGCTGTAGCCACTGGCCTACGCCAGAGCCACAGCAACGCGGGATCCGAGCCGCGTCTGCAACCTACACCACAGCTCACGGCAATGCCAGATCGTTAACCCACTGAGCAAGGGCAGGGACCGAACCCGCAACCTCATGGTTCCTAGTCGGATTCGTTAACCACTGCGCCACGACGGGAACTTCACATTTTTTTTTGTCATTTTTTTTAAGTACAAAAAAGAAACAGGAAGTTTTTTACTTTATCAATTAACTGATATATCTAAAACACTGTCATTTCAAAGTGCATTAATTATAAAAATTATGATATTTCATCTCTTTCTTTGAATTGTCATTACTCCACGGCCACATCTGGCTAGTAGCTACCATAATGGACAGTTCAGCTCTAAATGGTTATGCTCAGCTGCTAATCAGAACTCATTTAAGTACATGAATTTTGATGCAACATAAGGACAAATTGTCAATCAGACTTTATTACATCCAGCCCCCCTCTCCCCCAATATCATATCCATTATTGCACTGCCTGATCCAAGGCAGATTACACTAGCTTGGAATCTCTGGCCTCTACCTGCAGATGAGCTCCTTGCAATGATGCTCTAGGCACAATGGGAGACCACCTGTCACAAGTCCTGACCTGGGGCTCACACAGTGCTCTATCCTTGCAACAGAGGGGCCTATCCCTAGAAAAGCTGCCCTGAAATCTGGGCTTCACTTTGTGCCATATTAGAAGACACCAGTTCAGTCTTAGTTACTCAAAAAATTTAAAAACACAAGTAGTTCAACATCGCTTATCCAGAGGTAAGCTGCTCTCCATAAGATGAGTTCTGCTCTCAGAGTGCCCCTTTCACCAGGTAACAAGCACTAGATATGTTTTGACTCAGGAGGTTTTCCAAGTTTGGGCGTAGACCATTAGCAAGGACATTATAACCCATTTAATAAAGATGAAGGGGAAGGGGCCCCACATTAAGCATATGTTGAGCCTCCATCTCTACCTCATATCTTAGGCTGTGGGCAGCAATTAACATCCCCAGCTGACAAAGCTTGTCCTCTTTTCAACACCATTTTCAACAACACTGGGGAGCAACCATACATAATGAGAACAAACAGGAAGATTGTGGAGAAGCCCACTAATATATGAGAATGCATAAGGTGAGAAATGAGGAAAGATAATTATGTGAGCCATATCTCTAAGTGATGAAAAATAACCAGTTTATAATTCTATGAGTTCAGTGTTCTTCAGTATCTTATTACTAACTTCCAAAACATGATTCATTCATGTAAATCAGAGTACTTTATTTTATTGATGAGCAAATCTAAAGAGATTGGGGACTATTCTAGAATTTAAACTTTTAAGAATGAAGTACCATCTGTGCTATCGATCTACCTTTAAAATATTGTCTTTTTATAAGCTCCCTTCATCTACATATACTCATAATATTGAAAAGTTCAGAACAACCTACACTTAAATATGTTAATAAGAAATAAGATATGTTAAAATGAATACATTTACATCTCACCCATTTCTAATATCCATAATCTGTTTTCTTCTAGTAGAGTAGTGCTCATTTGCAAATTCGACAGATTAATCATAAAGACATTTGTTTTTCCATTTTGTTAAGTTTTTGTCACATGCTTTTGTCACTGATCACATTATAGAACAAATGAGAAGGATTTAAAACAATAGATACAATACCTGCCTTGAAATATGCAGTTTAGATTCTTTCTTTGAGAGACAAGACAAACAAGATAAATTACTGCATGACTCTAGTAATTTCCAGAATAAGTGGAAGAGAAGCAAACAGAAAGAACTGTGCTAGTTGATTGAAGAAAGGGGAATAGTAAATCTGAGAGGGCTGCCTGGGAGAGCTCTAAGCTGCAGCAAAATAGGGCTTAATGAAAAAATAATGATAATAAAAATGGGGGTGAGAGCAAAAGGAAAACCACTGGGTGACATGAAGAAAATTGGATAGAATTTAGCTGACAAAAAAAGGAATTGAAATTTAGGTGATTAAAAGAGAGAAACAGAGGGATGAGAATCTTGAAGACAACCTCAAGATACCTAGGACATAATAAGCCTTAAATAGATGTTTACTATAATTAAAATAAGTGTGAGAGTGGTAAGGATAATTCACAGAAAGGTAATGAATATAAGTCTAATGGGTGGAATTAATTGATAATTATTTCAGGAGTTTTCTGGTGCCTTAGTGTGTAAGAATCCAGCCTGGTCACTGTAGGAGCTCCAGTTGCTGCTGTGGCATGGGTTTGATCCCTGGCCCAGGAACTTCCACATACCATGGGTGCAGCCAAAAAGAGAATTATTTTAGCTATAATATCTTATGGTAAAAATTGGCTGGAGTCTGGGAAACCAAGGAGGAATAGAAGTTGAAGGACCTAGTTAATAGAAGGCAAAAAGAAATGGGCAAAAACACCCAAAGTTTTGGAGAAACAATTGCCTAATTGTGAAAAGTTACCATAGGGTACTGGTGATTTAATAATAATAAAAAAAATGATGATGACACTCATTCCTAGTCTTTGTGGGAACAAGTGAAGCCTAAAGGTGGTTTCTTCATTAAATATAAAAAAATAATAACCTTTTCTGTGTTTAGATTTTAGTTTAGTTTAGTTTAGTAGGTTTTTTTTGGGGGGGAGGGATAGAGGGAGAAAAGGAGAGGCAAAGGTTCTAGCCCCATCTATAATGTTGCTATATTAAAAAGCTTGTTTAATATCTGTTTTTTTTTTAAAGATAGCATTATATAATTTCAAAATGGTATTGTCATTACTATTGTGTTTAATGAAAATCTCATGCCACATTATCAGCTTTTCTCCATTTCTTCCTTCTTCACAGAATTTTTTTCTCTCTAGAATCTATGGCCTAATTCATATTATGTTGCATTTTTCAAAGGAATGAACAAGGATAAACTCTCTAAATTAACATCCCTACCTGACATTTTGTACCAAATACTTATGTTATAAATTCCATTTTTAAAGGCAAGAAAGTAACTAAAAATTCCTTCTGTGTTTAATTATAGGGGTTTATAATGCCTGAAAATATCTTTACCTTTCTATGCTGTTTGTATACTTAAGCTACTTTTTAATGATTTCCTATCATTTCTGATGTCTATGTCTTGCTTTCTGTTTCAATTACAAACTACCCCAAAATCTAGTGGCTTAAAATAAAAACAATCATTTATTGAGCTCATACATCTTCGAGTTGGGTAGGGTACTATGAGAAGGCTTGCCTTTCTCCACACAGGTCAGCTGAGGTGTCTCAATTAAGGCTGCAGGATCTGCTTCCAAGATGGCTTACTCACCCAAATGGCCAATTGACATTGGCTGTCATCTGCGAGCTCAGCCAAAGCTAAGGAGGAAGGGGTCTTAATTCTTCTCCACATAGATCTCTCCATTTGGGCCTCTCCGTAAGTTGCTTTCACTTCTTTGCAGCATGGATGCTGTTTTCCAATAGTGAGAATTCCATGAGAACCAGGCAGTAGCTGTATCCATTTTTAGGACCTAGGCTTTGAAGTCTCAGAGCATCCTTTCTGCCATAGTCACGAGTAAGCCCAGATCTAAGGGAGAGACTACAGACCCTACCTCTCCACCAGAGAAACATTAAAATCACATGATATGAAGAGTTAGATGTAATGGGAGATTCTATTGTGATTATTTTTGGAAAATACAACTGCTGCAGATTCAAAATCTGTCCAATCTTTTTTAGTTCTAAGTGAAGAAAACAAATTTCTGATTCACTACACACCCTTGTGTCCTTACCCAAATCTCAATGCTCAGGAATCCAAAATTCTTCCCTGGGGCTGTTGGCTCTTTAGAGAAAACCATGAGGAAAGGGTAGGTAACAGAAAATCATTGCCTTCCAGGCTTACTAGAGAGATGAGGGTTAGCTCTGGATTCTAAAGCTGCATACTTCCAAGAGGTCACTCAGGATATCTGTTAAAAATCGAAGTACCTCTGGTTTGTTATTCATAACTTAGCAAATAACAGCCCCCACTGCCTCCCTCCACATAGACTCTGACATAAATCTAGAGAAAAGTAGGAAATGTGTAACATGAACAAAGTAACACAGCATATACTATCAGGAAATAAACAACAGTATGGTTTCTTTTGAACTTCATATTCAAGAGTCGCCTTAAGGGATTGTACATTCCAAAGGATGGATTAAAGAAACCATTTGATCTTGGTTGAGTACTGGTTCAGATCTAGGGTACCATGTGCATAATGGATAGACTATGCATGGACTCTCAAACAGATGCATTTAGTTATCATTCACATGATCACACATGATTTTAGCCAAATCACTTAATCTCTTTGAGCCTTAGTTCCCTTGTCTGTTAAACAAGAATAATGATGCCTATATCACAGGGTTTTGGTAAGGACTAAATAAGATAATGTAAGAAAGCCCTTATAACTAGCATATAGTAGGCCCTAAATAAATACTTTCTCTTTCTCTTTTCTTGGTTGCTGACTCACTCTGCTTTAGAGCACCTAATTTTCCTGAATCCCAATTATCCCATTTTATAGCCAAGGAACTCAGATGAATTTGACCTTTGTACCTCAAATCAGGAAATTGATGGCAATATCAAGAACAGTGTAAATACATTACAGTTTTAAAGATATTAAGTACTCTTCATAAGCAAAAGGATGCATAAGTTCAGTAAAACCCCATCATCATGGTTTCTAAAAATAAAAAATCAATCCCCCCACCAGTTGCAGACAAATACTAAAAGGAAGACATTGCATAGGTATGTAAATGAGGATTTTCAGAAGAAAAGGACCACATAGAGAATCTTTATCAGAAAACATGGTTACATGTGGATTTTTCACTATCTTATATAATTTTGTATGTATGCACTATGTATACAATTTAGTTTGAGAAGAATGCAGGTGAGCATGCCAACCAGAGGGGGTGGATTTTAGAAAATACTGTTTAGAAAACATGGAGAGCTTAGATTTGGTGACGAAATCATCAAGAACATACCATTAAGTTCTTCAAGTTTACCATCTTTGCTCTAGGCATATTTGACTGGCTTTTTTCTGTATCATTGCTCCAGTCTCTGTTTATAATGAAGCCAGCAGAGAGAGGAATGCTGGCAGACTTCACACATGCTTCATGCCCTGAGCCCAATGGGGAAAGACTAGCAAGTTTGTGATGTTTGCCAAAGCGGCCTGGAGTCACTTGCTGGACTGAGTTTGAAACCCTGGCAACTATCATAAGCTAATTTCAGCTATAGATGATGACTCACTGAATCCAGACTCTATTAGACCAGAATGCCAGTTCAAGCCATATTCCTAGTCCTTAATACTCTGGGGAAGAATCCCTCAGTATCATTTAAATACTCAGTATATTTTTCTTTCACAGTTTGAAACTTAATTTGTTTTTATTAGAGTATGGTTGATTTACAATGTTTCTTCAATTTCTGTTGTACAGCAAAGTGACCCAATCACACACAGTTCCCTGTGCTGTACTATACTCACTATCGATTATTCTGTAATCATGATACCCTGCTAAAACCATCTCAACCATAGGCCAGCTTTCTATGGCTGTGATGACTATAGATTTGTGGTTTAGAAAAGTTCTAGAACATTCCATTCTTATTTTAGTTATTTTCCACTTGAGCCATTTTAGATATGCAGCTGGCCCAAGGGGCCATTACCTGCCTTATCAGAATCAGTTAGTATTCTATTAGCAAATCATTAAGTCCAGGAAAACAGAAAGGAGTCAACCTAATTTGAAAAGGGACTCAGTTTCCTCATCTATAAAATGTATTCCTATTTCACAAGATTAATATAATGATCAGTTGAGAAAATATTTTTGCATGCATGTTTTTAAATTCCACAAAGGCAAGGTGATGAGAAGGGAATAAGATTCATTATACCGGAAAAGAAGTATAACATGGAGTCCTGGGAGAGGAATGCTAAAAGCAAGCCCTCACAGAAAAGCATTCCATCTGGAGTAGTTAGAGTCAAAGAAGCAGGCCAGGGTCAGAAACTAAGGTCCCTTCCTACATCAAGTGAGGTCATCTCAGGTCCAGAACCCAAGTGATGGGAGCCGTTACAGAAGAAACAAGGGTTGGGCATGAGAGTTGAACAGAGAAAAGTAAAAGGTTGAATTTTCCATCCAGCTCAGGTGGCTGGGGATCTGCAATTGCATATTCCCTGTTTTCATATCTTTATGGTCGACCCTACCTATTTTCCTCAAGAAGAAAAAAAAAAAAAAAAAAAGCTTCACAACCAGTATGAGCACGAATTTTGCCAAGCAAAGCCTACCTGAAAAGGGCAGTATGACTTGTTAATGCATCTTCCAAACTTTTATCCTCACCAATGTCTACCTCTTCTGTTTTCAGCATCCCTTGGATGATCCAGCTCCCTCTTAGGCCCCTAACAATCCACTCCCAGGGTTCTCTGAGAGGTACGCTGCCCAAATTCCTCAATACACCTACCTCAAGAAATGGTCTTTATGTTCCTTGGCATTTGCAGTTCTAATGCAATTAAAATGTACCCATATTATATCCTTTTCCCTTGAACACTTGGGCTCTGTCTGTCTGACCATTTTCTCTTGGGATATGACATTATTGGCCAATAGTGGCTGACATGTATTTTTTTTTCCTCCAAATAACAATTTTTCTATAGGCAGTTTTGAATGCCGTGATCTCCCCAAAATGAGAATCTCATGATATTGCTAGTGGAAGTGAAACTCTGTCCATGTTTTCAGACATCCTTCAAATTACCCTATCAAAGTGGGCACTGTCACTGCTTATAGGGTTCAAGCAGGAAGAAATAAGCAGGTGGGCCAGTTTCAGTAGGGGGTGCTTCATGGAGATGGTAATGAGGATGGGATGGTCCTCACTCATTTGAAAATCAAGATAAATACAAAACATTTGGAGAGAAAGTGATAGATAACTTACCAGTGTTTATGATTTTCCTGAACAATGTAGTAAATGGTCTGAGATCCTGCATACAATTAACATTATTTATTCAACAAATATTTATTGAGCATTTACCATATATTGGGCAGCATGCCAGGTCCAGGAATATACAATGAATGAAGAAGACATGAATCTCAGCACCCAAATAAATAATTTGAAATGGTGTTGGTTGTTCTGAAGGAAGATACAGGGTGGTAGGAAAGACTCAGAATGGGGAATCGAGACTTGAACTGGGAGTTAGGAAGAGTCTCCCTGAAGAAGTATCTTGAAGGATGAACAGAAATTAGGTGAAAAGAAAGAGGCAAGAACTTTCCAGGTGCTGATATAGGAAAAAAGCTTGGTTATTTGTCTAGTAATCGATAAGAAGAGTCGTGTGGCTGTAACCCAGAAAGCCAGAGGAAAACTAGGGTGAAGGATAGGGAGGGGTGAACAGTGAGCACATCATACAAACTCCTGTAGGTTTTTTAGTTTCGTTTTTTGTTTTTTTGTCTCTTTAGTGATGCACTCATGGCTCATGGGGGTTCCCGGGCTAGGGGTTGAATCAAAACTGTAGCCACCAGCCTGTGCCACTGCCACAACAACATGGGATCCAAACCGCGTCTGCCACCTACACCACAGCTCATGGTAATATTGGATCCTTAACCTACTGAGCAAGGCCAGGGATCAAACCTGCGTCCTCATGGATGCTAGTCAGATTCATTTCCACTGAGATGCAACAGGAACTCCCTCCTGCAGGTTTTTTTTTTTTTTTTAACAATTTTGGAGTCTATCCTAAAGATAGCCATGGGAATTAGGGGATATGAAATTGGAGGATGGGAAATTGAGGGGTGGTAAAGGAAGCCATGGGAATTGGGGGATGAGTGGAACCATTTAATTAAGGGAATGACTTACTTTTTAAATGACAATACATCATTTTGGTTCTTATGGGATGAAATTATAGCAGTGGCAGGGGAGGTTGCAGGGGAGATAAGATGTGCAAGCAAGAGAGGAAGTTTGGACTAGAAGCAGGGCAGTGAAAAAAGAGAAAGATTCAAGGTTTTTTGGGGTGGTTTTTTTTTTTGGTTTCTTGTTTTTGTTTTTGTTTTTTTGTCTTTTTAGGGCCACACCCCTGGCATATGGAAGTTCCCAGGCTAGGGGTCTAATCACAGCTGCAGCTGCTGGCCACGGCAACAGCCACAGAAACAGAGCTGTGCCTGTGGTCTGCACCACAGCTCACGGCAACGCCAGATCCTTTAACCCACTGAGTGAGTCTAGGGATCAAAACTTCATCCTCATGGATTCTAGTCCGGTTCATTACCATTGAGCCACAACAGGAACTCCCTGCAGATATTTTTTCTGAGGAGGTTCTGAAAAACTTAATGATGGATTGCTTGGGTCCGAGGTTCTGTGGAACAGAGAGGGTGTCAGAAATCACTCTCTCATTTCTGGCGTAAGCTCCTATGTCAACTGAGGTACCATGAAAGGAGATGTGCAGGATCTCACAAACGGGAGGTGATTTCAACCAGCACAAAATGCAGACACTGTAGATATAGGCCTAACTTTCTAATATGCAATGAAAATGGCAATGCCAGTCATCATCATCGTTTGAATATGTCTGTGTGTCTGTGTGTGACAGTGACTATGTTTGTGCTTTGTGGAGAGGAGCACAGGGGGCTTAACAGGAAAACTGCAAATGAGCAGGTACCTAAAATAATGAAAAAAATGATCACTGACTAGGATAGATGCTGCTGGGAAGTCTTTCTGATGCAAATACATACCTAAGTTAGCTCTACTTTCACCTCAGGTACAAAAAAAAAAGGAGAAGAAAGAAAAGCAAGGTTTAGAAAAGAAACACTGCCACCACAAGCTACAGATTCCATTGTTTCTAGAGAAAAATTCATTTACATCAAATATCTGAAGCTGTCAGCGCACACAAAGACTTTGAAAGCATTTGTTTGGAGCTAATACTGTACTTTCTATTTATATTCTAATACCTCGTCCACCCCCTTATGATTCTTTGTGAACTTGCTCAAGTTTTGGCTCCACTATACTTTTATTTTTTTCCCCTGAGACACACTTGTAATCTTTACAGACTTGCTCCAAGAGCAAAGAAATGGATCATTAAAGAATGAAATGTCACTTGATGGTACGCCTGCTGCTTTTCTTTGTGGAGAATCCATTCCCATAGCCATGAAAAACTGGAAAGGCTGCACACCATGGAAGTTAAGGACCAGATTAGACCTGGTCAAGGTCAGAAAACACATGTTCTACCCGCCCCCTTCCAGGAAGATAAATTCTGATGCTGAACAATGCCTGGTATTCTAATTGTTTTTAATGAGAGCAATCTTTTTGTGACCTGTCTCAGAAGTGATAAATGGCCTCTGAAAGAAATGAAATCTAATGCAGACCATAGACACAAAGCTCTCCTAAGATAAATAATAATAACAAAACTTTAGTAACAATAGGGCTAATTAAAATCATATCTGAACTAGTGAGACATTGTCTGACAGAATCATTGGCCACTTGAAGTTTTTATGGTAATAGTCTGGAAGAAAATGTATGAAATCTTCAGGAAATTTTCAAATCTTATATGAAAAGAGCCTATGTCAAAGATAGACTAAGAATATCAGAACTAATAAAAAGAAGGAGATTTAAGAAACTACATGTCTGCTAATTTGAGGAAAAGAAATATAGGAAGAATGAACCAGAACCTAAAGAGATTAATTCTCTAGAGGGGATGGGAATAAAAGTGACAGAAAAAGGTGAGAATAGGAATGAGTAGAGATGGGGAAGGAGAGACACCTCCCTGGGAATGCCATTTTGTATAGCTCTATTAGAATCAGTACTACTTTACATTCCAAAAATGTAATGAATCAAAGTTGATCAGGATGTGGGGGAACCCAAATGGAATGTGAACTACAGCATATAAACCTTACCATACAGCTATACTTCAAATGAGTAACTTAATCCCACTGAAGAGATGAGAAACAAAAGAGCAAATCTATATAACTAGGAAAACTGTGCCTTGCCTGGAAGTTCAAAGGCTTAAGACCAAAAGAGTTGTACGAACACAAATATACGTAACTGTACGCAAGTTAATAAAAATGTTTCTTCCAGGGTTATGAGTTAGTAATTCTAAAACTGTATCATGTGGATACTAAAAATACATAAGTAAATATTTTGTAGATAATGAGAGTCAGGTTTCTCATAGGTAGAGAAAGAACTTACAACAAGGTGAAACCTAGAATGAACACTGTGATACTGGAATTAAATCAGAGATAATCAGTAATGAATTCAGGTTTTTACTACATGTACACAGGACAGTATAAAAATAAACATAAGTGTGTATGCATGCTTGGATATCTTTATCTAGATCTATATCTAGATCTAGAAATAGAAATCTTAGCTCTGCCCCTTAGAAGTCCTAAAAGCAATGGTACCCATGGCCAGCAAGCATACCTAACACCCAGATCTTGATTTCTACCACCGTTTTTTGATAAAGGAAACCTGATCTCCTTGGAGACATGGATGATTCCTGTGTTGAAAAAAGAAAGTACAAGATTACCCTGGGATAGTTTTTGGTGATAGAAAGTAAAGAAGTGCTCAAAAACAAATGAAAGCATGTCAAAGTAATACCAGGGCCAGTAAGAAGGAACTCCCAATGGCCAAGGTTGGAACAATTTAAGCAAAAAAAACAAAAATTAAAATAGTACTGGGTTATAGACCATAGAATAAAATAAATGTCTAGGGGTCCATACTTACATGTTTAAATAACTTTTAAATAAATAAATGAGTAGAAAGGCAGCTCATCCCTGAAAAGGAATTTCAGTTCATACATACAAATGGAATGAAGGAAGTACAAATTCACAATGAAGCACACACACACTACTTTCCAAAATCTTCCTGCTATAATTGCTGACACTTCAATGCTTTACTAAAGAACAAAATTCTCATTTCATAATTAACATGAAATCAAAGAGTTACAACATTTTTGGATCATACCAATGAATAAATGACTACTAACAGATCCTATTTTCCAAAACTGACCATGATAGGAAAGAGAACTTTAACAGAGAAGTACCCTAACTCTTACTTAAAATATTCATTTTTTTCCTCTAAAAATTTGTCTGATTAGGTGAGAGAAAAATGATGGGCAGAGTGACAGTAATGAGTCAATCTTGACTGGGTTTCTGCTCAGTACCAAGCATTATTTCAATCACTCTTATCCATCTATTCATTTAGGCCCCAAATAACTCAAACGATAGGGATTTTTATCATACCCATTTTGCAGATGAGTAAACTGAGGAAAGAGGAGTTAACCAGTATGGCTTCAAGTGGCTTACTGCCTTGATGAAAGTAAAAATAATGCCTATACTCTTGCGAGTAATACTGTTGTCAGCAGAGTAAATGTACTTTGAAATAACGAATTTTCAAATACATGTGTTGTTGTAGAGCTATGTTAAATTTTCTAGGATTCACAGGTGAATCAATGATTATTGAGGAACTTATGTCACTGGTACTAATCCTGATGTAATCCTTTCAATCATGGGCCTTCCTTCCAAAATAGTGTAACAACTAGATACAGAAGGAAAGATTATTGGAGAAAAAGCCAAAAAGGTGCATAGAAGAGGTCAGAGCTATTCATTATTGTAGCCACAGAACTTTCGGGGATCCGTGCTTCTATGTACAATCAACTCGAATTTCTTGTATGCTAATTTTCCACACATTTATTTTTTAAATTTCTGAGTGCATTGTATTCATTTTCTTGTGAAAAAAAATACATGCAACAATAAATGTAACAATTAAAAATTTTGTGATAACCTATGGTTGAAAAGATTTGTTACACTAAAAAGGTACAGAAGCAATTAAAAAAAAAAAAGCAAGGCTGTACAAGCAGTTCAGATTGACTAGAAAGTGGAACTAGGTATAAGAGAGCTAGATGAGACTGAAATGCTCTGCAGGAAACTGATCTTAAGTGTTTACATGCTGCAAAAGTTTATTTGTGTGTGTGTGTGTGTGTGTGTGTCCTGGATGAGAATGAGCCAGCAAAGGATTTGAAAGAAAGTACTGCCATATTTTCACTTCAATAAATTCACTCCAGCCTTAGAATGAAGAAGAGATTAAAGGGGTTGAAGCTTGCAGTTGCGTAAAGAGTTCTAATAAGCAACGATGGGCTATTTTCAAGGGATTCAGGTATACAGAGTGTTATATAATCTGGTGAATGTTGGACATAGCAGTCTTTAGGAGAAGACTACTAATTATAGAGCAGGAGAAGAGCAAGCCTATGAAGGAGACTGAAGGAAGAAAAGAGGCCAAAATGGCAGGAGGAGAAGCAAGAGAGAATAACTCCAGGGTGAGTAGTAAGCAGTGGTCTGGATTTCATGTGGGAACAGTAGATGCCTTGTGGGCCCATGTGACATAGCAAACTGGGGCTGAGATCCCTATAAGACATGGGACTCTAGAAATGCTACATCCTTGATGGAACAGTAGATTTGAGAAAGGAGAAAAATACTCTCATAATCAGTGCAGGGAAATGACAATTGCTAGTGTCTCTGAACCTTATCTCTGCTGAGAAAATAGTCTCCTCAGAGAATCCTAGACCTTGGGCCTACTGACCTATGGATTTTTAGTTGGGATTAAACTGCAGATGTGGTTTAAGAACTATCAAAAATAGGACTTAACGTAAACAGTAGTCTTCAGCCTTTCATAACCCTGGAATAACTGTCAAAAATTTGAACAGAAATTTGGACAAAGAACAGGAAGTTGTGTACATAAGTTCTCAACTAACAGTAGCAATTGTGTTCTTCTATCATTAATATCTGGTGCAATGCTAAAATAAAACTCTTTTATTGTTCATTCTGAGTCTCCAGTGAGTCTATGTTTATCCCATACCATAGTAAAAAGTGGAAGCAGGGAGGATTACCAGTATGTTTTATTCTTGTAGCTCCCTACCCCACAAGCAGTTATCCAAAGATTGTAAGCTGCTGAGATATTCTGACATTTCCCCCTGTTCTCATTGTCTCTGTTTATATATATATAACTAAAAAGTATATATTAAATTATGTCATAATTATTTATAGCTATTATTTTAAGTTAAAAGTCTGCAGCAAATTCATTTGTAATAATCCTAAAGTAGATGAAACCCTGTGAAAAATAATGGCACCAATTTTGGGTGTGTGATGGAATGGGTTATGACAACAGTTTTGACAGATAGTTATTCAAACATACCATAAACATTTTAGTTAGTTCTTAAAAAAAAAAAATTTAGAACTAGAAAAGGGCCAATGAGATCACAATCAACACCTTCATTTTACAGACAAATAAACCCAGAAAAGCCAAGCAACTTGTTTAAGGCACATGGCCTTGGATCCTGAGTCTTGTTTCTAAAATGTAAGTGGTAGCAACCACATGTGTATCCTCCCTGTTTTCTGTACCAAGAACCCTGCACTAGCACAGACAGGCCGTGTGCCCAAATACACAAAGCAAGTGGGTGGCAGAGCCGCGATTAGAAAGCCCTCTTTATACACTCTGGTTGGTCACATAACCTTTGGGTAGGTAGTTTCCCTACTCCTCTCAGTTTCATAAGAAAGAGGAAAACTCCGTTTTACCCACCATGCCTAGCTTTATGATTGACACATGGTAATATCTGTGAGAGGAAGCTGAGTTTAACAGTGAGTGATGGTCACAAACAAGGTCACGATCAAAGCAGGAATCAGAAACAGGATTTGTGAACTTCATGCTATGAAGACAATTCACCTGAATAATTAAAGCAATAAACCAGTTATTTGGGAAGAGAAATGAGATTCTAATTCTATAGTCAACTGCTTCTGTGGATTTAAAATCTCCATTGCTCATCTATTTCTGCCATCCTTTGGCTAAACTTGCTTGCAACCTTAACTCTAAAGTTTAGAATATCACTGCTTGAAAAACTTGACCTTCTTCAAAGCAAGAATAAAGTCGAATGCTAACTGGATGCATTGCACAATCTGACTGGCCTCTGCATTTTTACCATCTTCTCTTGATAGTAACAGGGACTTACATAAAATTCCTTTGTTCCATTGTTTGCTACTTCAAGTTCCATTGTTTTGCTATTATCTTAAAAGAGGTACATGATCTCTAAAGACTCACAATGATAATGTTTTGACATTGTAATTTAACGTAGCAATGTGGTCTCAATAATCTTTCAGCGACATTGTTTTACCATTGTCTTGACATTGTAAAATGGTCTCTCTAGACTTGCATTTTGCTTTTGCCTTGACATTGTAATATGGTCTCTATAGATTTGCATTGAAATTTGTTTTGTCATTGTCTTGATATCATAATGTCCTCTCCACGGACTTCTCTTCACATATATCATCCTCTCCAAAGACTTGAATATCAGCCCCATTACATGAGCAATGTGCACGGTTAACTTCCTATTCAGATGAACTGGGAAAGATCTTTCATGGTTTCTACTTAACAGTAAGTATCACATCTCATCAATAACTATTTTCAAACTCTTTTATCTAAACTCTTTCCAAATTTCACTCTTGATGCAGGGTTTTTACCAAGAAGCAAAGTGGACAAATTCCCATTAGGTAAAATCGGCCTGCACATTTTTCATTTTTAATATTCAATTCACTCACTTTAAAAGCATTAAAGTGAAGCAGATCATGAGGGAGTTTGCCATTCTCTAACCCATAATGGGGAACTATTTCATAGAGTAGATCCAACCTGTACAATAGAACAGCAAACTACATTAGGAAGAGGAAATCTCGGTACTTTCCCTACTCATGAAATATCTTGATAAATGCTGTTGCCCCTTTTAATGTCATCACTCGTAATGCTTACTTCTTCAGACAATAGCACTGCACAGATCATGTTTCCCCATTATTGTGTACCCTCAAAACACAAGGGGTGTTTAATATCCACATTTGCATCCACTCTTCTACATGCATGCCTCAATGGAATCATTTTTTCTGAGTCACCAAATGCAGGTTTAAACAAAAGCAAGCCCATTTTGGTGGGATGATGAATTTCCCCCAGAAAAATGGAATCTTTTCATTTGAGCCCCATGGGGAAAAGTAAAGAATTGAATAGGTTTTTGATAGTCAGACTCTTTCTAGAATGCAGCCCCTGCTGGCTGAATTCTCACCCCCACTATGGTTGGAACATTAGGAGTGCACTGATAACATTTAGTGAGTTCCTACATTGTTCTAAGCACTGTGCCAAGTGCTTTACGTGCATAATCTAGGCTCTACAAACCCATAAAGTCCATAAATTCCTGTTATCACTCTCCCCCTTTTGGGGCTTAGAGAGCCCAAGTTACTTGCTAAGGTAACGCAGATATGCTTGCTAGCTGTGGGATTTAAACCTGATTTGTTTGGACACCTGAGCAGAGATTCTTAATTCACAGAGCACTTAAGGGTCAGGATCATATCTGAATGGCCCTAAATCCTAACTGTTATGTATTGTTATTTTGGTTATGAACACAGGCACTAAAGTTCAGTGTATTAGCAGGGCCTGTGACTTTGGCACCAAGAGAAAGCAGGTGTTTTCCTATCACATGAAAGTTACTGCAGATCTCTCAAAATAGCACTTATGCTTGTCACTACTTCAACATTGCGATCATTATTAGACCTGCCTCAAGAACTAGTTAAATATCTTAAAGAAGCATGTGTATCATTATACTATAAGTTAGTTTTTCTAATGTTTTAATGATTGCACTTCAGTATATTGGTTTCCGTCCATGATTTTTTTGCCATGTCAACCCACCACCTGTATTTTTATTTACATGAGAGTTGTTTCTTTAAAATAACCGATAAATGGCTTACTCAATGAATTCTTTATAGAGGAAAATTTCCCTTTCTCTTGTTTTTCCAACTAATTATATTTTTGAAAATATTAAATATCAACTATTAGAATTTTAATAAGAATCTGTAGCTCATATTCCATATTTTGAGAAATTCTAAACAAAGGCATAAAATGCCAAGTCTGGCACTATCCTTGCAAGAGCAGTCTCCTTTGCTAAAAGATCAGTAATCACTGAGAGATCTGGAGGTTTCTCTGAGGGCCATTCTATAAACGCAAACCTGCTTCACAGAGATCTCATGGCCATCTCGCCATATGGATAGGCTGCATGAGGCAATTTCCCTTCAGGGGAAAGGAACTTGACTTTGGAGTCACAACGTGGCATAGATTTTTCTCAGCCACCTGCTAGCTGTGCAGTCTTGGCTAAATCACTCAAGCCTAGCTTATTTACCCCATCTACAATATTCTAGTAAAGAGTAAAACCCTCACCCAAAAGTTGTTAAAAATAATAAAAGAATTCAGTAAAGTTACAGAATACCAAACCAACATACAAAACAGCTGTGTTTCTATACACTAACAATGAACTATCTTAAAAATAAAGAAAATCTCATTTACAATAGCATCAAAACAATAAAATGTTTAAGAATAAATTTAGCTAAGGAGATGAAAGATCTGTACACTGAAAACTATAACACATTGATTAAAAAATTTGAAGAAGACATTAAGTAAATGGAAATATATCCAGTTTTTTATTAATTACAAGAGTTAACATTATTAAAATGTTCATAGTTTCCAAAGCTATGTAAGATTTAATAAAACCCTTATCAAAATTCTAACAGCATTTTTCACAGAAATAGGAAAAAAAAGTCCCTAAAATTAGTATGGAACTGCAGAAGACCTTGAGCAGCCAAAGCCATCCTCTAAAAAAAGAACAAAGCTGGAGATACTCACTGGTGCACAGGTTCAACCCCTGGCTTGGCACAGGGGGTTAAGGATCTGGCATTGCCACAGCTGCAGCATAAGTCACAACTGCAGCTCAGATCTGATCCCTGACCCAGGAACTCCATATATTACAAGTTGCCAAAAAAAGGAAAGAAAAAGGAAAAGAGGAGTTCCCGTTGTGGTGCAGTGGTTAACAAATTCAACTAGGAACCATGAGGTTGCAGGTTCGATCCCTGGCCTTGCTCAGTGGGTTAAGGTTCTGGTGTTGGCGTGAGCAGTGGTGTAGGTTGCAGATGCAGCTCAGGTCCTGTTTTGCTGTGGCTGTGGTGTAGGCCAGTGGCTATAGCTCCGATTCGACCCCTAGCCTGGGAACCTCCATATAGTAAGGTAATACTTTGTAAATTACAAAGAACTGTATATCACCTAGGATATAGTAGTTGTGGTAGTAGTATTTGTTGTTGTAGTTGCAGTAGTAGCAGTATTTTCAGTGCCTACAGATATCTGAATCTCATGTGGGGTTAGTCTAATTAAACTAGAGCCATCATCTTCATAATAACTTCAAACCACAAAGATCCTTTTTTGACATTAAACCCACAGCAACTGTACAAAGAGAACTGTTTGCTAACATAACGTGGTAGGATAATTTAAACCCAACTGTGAAGCCAACCTACTGTGAGGAGTGATTCAGCTGCAAACCTCTGAACTTAGTATTGTGATCTGTAGAATAGCTGGTGGAAGTAACGATAAAAAGAGTCCTAAAGTCTGGGTCTCAGTGTACTCATCTGTAAATAAGATTATTCAGAAAAGAACTGAAATGATGAAAGGGAAGCCCCTTTGCACTGTGACCAGCACATAGAGGATGCTTGGTCATTGTTCATTTCTCCCTATACACTCCTTCTGCCCTGTTTTTGGTTTTGTTTTTTTTAATTTTATTGAAATACAGTTGACTTACCATTCCATCCTGGTTTTGCCCACATTTGAAATGCGCAAAGACTCAGAACTAGACACTTCATTCTTAGTGGACTTTGTCAGATAGGAGTCTTAGTTTAGTATTTTGTAGGTAAATATAATGATAAACAATAATAGTCACCTACTAAGTGTTCAAAAGCAATTGATTTTCCTTGTTTAAAAAAAAAAAAGAAAAAGGCACCAAAAGTTTATCGACTTGTAAAAGCCTGTTCCCAGGCACTCCACCCTCTTCTGGGACAGGAGGAACAAAATTATTGCTCCTAGTATTTATTACGACTTTCACAACATAAATCACCAATCAGACTTTTGCAAGGCTATTAGTTGTAATGATACCAGTTTTGTGCAAAGATCACATTCCACTTTTTTCTTGGCATTCACAAAATTCTTATTTTTCAAATTGAAAAAGTATGTTCAGATTAGATTCCAATGCCAGGCTTGTCATTAATTTGGAAGCCTTGGCTAGAAATAGGCAATATTTGATGGGGAAAAAAAACCTACTAAAACCAATTGTCTATTCGATATATAACATTAATCAATTAAAGATGACTCAGAAGTAGATCCATATAAGTTATCACTGCTTGCTTAGACTATGCAAAAATAAAGTGTTGAATGATAGGAATAGCTTCCAAAGACAGTTGTGCAATAGAAAAAGAAGCTCCCTGTGTTGGAGCTAACGTTTAACATTTGGTTTTTATTCTGCACTGTTCAGTTTTATAGGCATGGAATTCCCAGTAATATCGACACAGGGAGAGCAGAGTATCAGTCAAAATCCACCTGACAGATGTGAAAATTGAATTTTTCCAGTAAGTTATAATGCAAAGGGAAATACTGGTACATTTTAGGTTTAGATAGTGGAAGAGGAACACTGCGTGAAGATGAGAGCTGCAACTATAGCAACGTGGGAAATTGTGATTATAAAAATCAGAGGAAGAGGCTTTACTGATAGGGATGAGTAAGGGCAAAGGAATTTTCCCCTAATGATTCAGATGTTTGAGACTAAAATATAACTAAGAGATAAGCTAGTCTTTCACCTACACTGCTAGTTAGATTACAATGCCCAGGGAGAAAAGGCATGCTGTGATTACAGACCACAGCGCCTGAGCATAGACTGCTCCCCCTGCGCCAAACGTAAGCCGTGTTGCTTTGGTAAGAAATATACTGATCTTATAAGCTTCATTTATTTATGCTGTGGGAGAGTAAACATGATTAAAACCTCAGCTTACCCTCAAATTTCTTACAATTTCACATGTTATAAGGGGTGACATAAATAATTCTATTTAGAATAGAGAATGGTCATGGTGACTTAAGAAACTAATGATGATAAGTGGGAGTTCTCTTGTGGTGCAGCAGGTTAAGGATCTGGCATTGTCTCTGCAGTGGCTAGGGTTGCTGCTGTGAAGGTGATTTGATCCCTGGCCCAGGGGGGAAAAAAGTTAAAACAAATGCACAAATAATGATAAATAATATTTGTTTAGTCATAGACTATTTATACTTTCACATTACTTTCATGTATATGATCTCGTTGAACCATCTCACAACTACTTTATGTAGAGATTATTAATGTTACTCCAATTCTGTGGACACACTCATTGTCGTTAAACTCAGGGACATAACCACACGTGGGGTAGATGGACTTTAGGTGACTTAACCTCAGCTTGCAGTTGTTTTTACTTATTCTTTTATTGCTGTTATTTTTCATTAACATGTGCTTGCAGAGTTTATGTAAGTTTTTTTAATGTGTTCTCTCACTTAAATTATGCAATATCCTGTGAAGTAGATATCATTATCTATATTTTATTTATTTCATGGGTGAGAAAACCGGGACTTAGAGAGGTAATGTCTTGCTAAAGTGTTGCAACTGGTCATAGCAGACAGAGGGTTCTGGCCAAGGTCTTTCTATCACATGATGACTATTTAAGAATTCATAAGCTGAAGTTATTATTTCTGACTGTAATAAGTAGTATTTTACTAGGTCTTGGAAACTAAGAAGATGTTGGCAGAGAGGAGAGTAACGTGGTAGAGGGACCATATCAAACAAAAGAATGCAGTAGGTCACTTAGTCCAAGGAAGCAAGAGCATAGGATGTATTGGGGTAGAAAATAAAATCAGATTGGAATCTATTGGTGGAAAGTCTTAACTGCCTTTTTGGAAAGTTTGGAATATATTCTGTGGGAATGAGAAGGCTTCAGGTAGATGATAATGTATTTTTTATTATTCTTTATTGTTTTTGTCTTTAATCTAGAAATGGCACAAGAATGTGCTTAAGGAGATTGAAGTCAAGAAGCAAGTATGAAGATTATTGCAATAGTGTAGATAAGCAATAATTTAATTATGAATTAGGTGTTGGCAGTGAATGAAACTTCATTGAATTTTTTTGGAATGAAAAATCAAAATAGGGAGGGGGAGGGACTGGGATGGACTAGGAATCTGGGGTTAATAGATGCAAACTATGGCATTTGAAATGGATAAGCAATAAGATCCTGCTGTATAGCACTGAGAACTATATCTAGTCTTGTGATGGAGCATGATGGAGGATAATGTGAGAAAAAGAATGTATGTATGTATGTGTGACTGGGTCACTTTGCTGTACAGTAGAAAAATGACAGAACCCTGTAAGCCAACTATAATGAAAAAAAACAAAATCATTAAAAAATAAATAAAAAATAAATAAAATAAAAATAATTATGCCTATTTTGCAGGTGAGAAAACTGAAGCATTGAAAAGATAGTTTTATATTTGTGCAGTATTTCACCCAGATTGTTATCAGCAATTAGAGTTTGTAAATATGATACTAATCAATATTTTAAAGCATAGGAGACAAGGGTCTTCTCAGCTTGGACATTCTCATGAGCCTGTTTCCCATGCCACACACCCTTAGCTTCAGACACCCCAAACTAACACACCCCCAATGCACTCAGTTCTATATGCGATTCCACAAACTGATCTCCTTATGTGGAATCCTTTTCTCCCAGAGAATATTTGCTCCATCTTTTTCAATCAAGTTCACTCTGAAGAACCTTCTCCAATAGCCCAGTATGCAGCTACCCCATCTGTTATTGGGCATGCATCTATAACTGCATCAGTCACACTGTGCTAACATTTATATATTCAATTGTCTTGGCTAGAAGCCGAAAGCTAAATTGTAATCATCTCCATGGCCCTAGAACCCTATATGTTTTAAGGACACAATAGTTTACTGAATGGATAGATTGTCATCATCATCATTAAAAGTCATTGATTATTTGATTCTAGAATTCAAAGATAGCACAGTAAGTAAAGAAGTTCTCTAACCCACTGGTTTCCCAGTCTCCAAAATGATGTGACAAAGTTATTTAGTTCAGGCTAGAACATATTTCTGAATTACAATTTTGAATGTAGCAAGGTATCAGTCTATATACAAAAAGGTAGAAGACTTGATTATTCCAATGATTTTCATTTCTAGGACCCTGTTCTTCCACATACTACTGCTGCCCAGACCTCTCTGTCCCCTTTGTTCAACTCTGCCCTGCCTCCCTGTCCCTTGCACCAGCCTGATAACCGGATCTCCACCTCACCTGATGCCTTCTTTCTTCCTTGCTTAGGCTGTCCCATGACCTAATTAGACAGCAGAGCACACAGGGCGCTGCTGCCTCTGCCCCACAGCAGGAGTCTCCAGAAACACCCAATCCCCTCCCCTGGATGGAAACTGCACTGCAGTCCTGAATGGAAATGCATTGTGTTGCTAACATGGCCAGCAAAGTGTTGCAGGGAGAGTAGAGTATGAGGAAGTGTGTTTCCTGGAAAGCTTTTCCCACTTCATGGCTTAAATCATATTTGCTTTCATCAGACAAATAAAGATATGCAAAAATGATGTGTAAAATGATTCAGATGTTTTTGAGAAAGCATCAAGGAGAGTAGACAAAAGCATGTATTTAAAAAGGAACATACTCTTTCCAAACCAAGTTTCATGTGTTCTTCATAGATTTCCTGTTGTCCACGCAGAGGACAAATAGTTGGTGACAAGGTGATTTAGTACCCCAGTGTCAGAAGGTACAGGGAGTCCATGACTACCTAAGTTTATTGGGCCTTTAGAGAGAGCTCTGGTGATAACATGGCTGATTTTTAAGCTAAACAGTCAAGATTGAATATAAATTTTACTTGATTCAGTTTACGTCAAGTTCCTAAGTTTGCAAATGAACAGGATTGGGTCACAATACAAAACAGAAACCAAAATTAAGAAGGAAAACAAGAGTTAAATTTGTTTTAAATTCCATACCCTTTGGAAGGAAGAAGTTTTATAAATATTATGAGCAAGTTTATTACCCAGAATACCTGGACAACTGTGATCCTTATAGGTTAGTAGGAAAATTAAAACCTTGGTCTCTGGAATGAGAACTAATTGGGGAAAATTCCTCCTGTTCCCTGTGATAGCTTTTTAAACTGGGGAAAATTCCTTCACCTGTATGAGCCTTTATTATGGGAGTGACATAAGGATCTACCTTATAGACTTGTTGGAAGGTTTAAATAGTTAAAGAATATGAAGTGTTTTTTAATATGTTAAAAACTATTCAGTTTTATTAATTAATGTGTATTAAGTTCACAAATAGTCTAAATAAAGCCTTAGAACATGCACTGTATGATCCTCAGTCAAAACAGAGATGAAAAAATTCAGAAGCATTCTTATTCTTCTGATATAATGATCAGAGAATTGTGATTCCTATGGCTTACAGAACAGAGGCTAATTATGGATGTACATTAATTTTATGACCTTTTGAAAAAGGCAACCTATAGTTTTCTTGAGTATCTGTAACAATGTCTTTATTTCAACCATGTCAACTAATATTCATGACTTCAATTGCTTTTATGAAGATGTATCATGACTTAATGATTTCTTCAAAAGCAATTGACACAACTATTTAAAATTTACAATGAGCCACTATCTTTAATACAAAATATGATTCTCTGAACAATTAACAAGTGGTGATACATAAGAATGCTTAAATCAATGACAAATGTCTCTATCTACATTTTCAGTGTCCATTTGTGTTAATAGCTGCCTCGTAATACATACAAATAGTGTGTAAATATATATTTTTTTTGTCTTTTTGCCTTTTCTAGGGCCGCTCCCGTGGCACATGGAGGTTCCCAGGCCAGGAGTCCAATTGGAGCTGTAGCCACCAGCCTAGGTCAGAGCCACAGCAACACAGGATCCAAGCCGCGTCTGCAACCTACACCACAGCTCACGGCAACACCGAGTCCTTAAACCACTGAGCAAGGCCAGGGATTGAACCCACAACCTCATGGTTCCTATTCGGATTCATTAACCACTGCGCCACAATGGGAACTCCAAGTGTGTAAATATTATTAGCTATATTTTAACTTTTCCAGCAATTATTGTCGTAGGGAAACAACTTTTATTTTTTGTATAGTCCTTGATATTAATTATGTATTGACTGACTTCTGCACCTACTATAAAGGTTTGAATATGTAAAACTAAAGGGTCAAAAGAAGCCCTGTGTTCAAAACTAAATGTTACCATGTAGAAAATTCTACTGTTTGGTGATCGTGGCAGTCTACAAATATTTTCACTAAAAGATAATGTGGTAGAGTTTGCTGAAGAATGCTACGTTAACATCCAAAGCATCATGAACCCAGCTACTTTTGGTAAACATCCAACTGATTTAGAATTCCTCCATGCTTTTATTTACCTGTTTGCTCGTTTTTCCTTGGCAAAATGGGTGATTAGACCCCTCTCCTATGGAAAAACAAATTAAGCCCTATGGAAATGAGTGAAATAAACAAATATAGGGCATGTTTTAAACATAAGAGTACAATAGCTACATAAAACAATACAGTGCAGCTGAATGCACAGAGACAAGGGCCTCTCACAGATCTCATACTTCTCTAGAGCTGTGCTTAATGTACTTCAACTCTGTTCACTTCAGTTTCCTCATTTGCAAAATATCAAACCTAAAGGACTGTGATTAAAATCAGTGAGGCACTCCAGTCTAGTCATTAGGAAAACATCAGAGAAATTTTAATGGAGGAGCATTCTACAAAATACCTAACCTGTATATCCCTCAAAACTGTCAAGGTCTTCAAAAACAAGGAAAGAGTGAGAAACTGTCATAGCCAAGAGAAGCCTAAGGAAAAATGACAATTAATGTAATGTGGTATTCTGGCTGGGATTCTGGAACAGATAATAAGTATTGGATAAGAACTCAGGAAGTCTAAATAAAGGAGGGGTCTTAGTTAATAACAATGGATTGGTATTGGTTCAAAAAGTGCAGCAAAGGGACCATAATAATATAGATGTTAATCATCGGCGAAAGTGGGTTCAAAGTATATGGGAACTCTGTACTATTTTTCAATTTTTCTATAAACCTAAAACTGTTCCAAAAAATTTGTCTGTTTTTTATGGGTTTTTTTCCTATTTTTTTGGAAAACAAGTGAGGAAACATCCATACAAGCACAGAGTTGGTGCACGGTAAATGTTCCCTCTTCTCTTCCAGACATTGTGTACACATGGACAAACCGTTATGTATGTCCTCTTCTATCTTTTCCTCTTTCTAAATCTCCAGAAGATTCGAAGGAAAGCCTGAGCCATCCCCAAATTTTCACTTGTATGTTGCCAGGAGTAAGAATTGTTACACATAGTTTAAGGACATTTTAAGTATGTTTATGATGTAGTTTCTGCCACATGTACCATGATTCTTGTTAGACCCTATTAGGGTTCTGCTGGCCCAGATCCCCCCTAAAATAACCTTACAAACCCTTACGCCAATTCAATGTATCAATGCCTATCAATGTTAATTCATTTTGGCTCCTTGCAAAAAATTTTACGTCTTAAAGATATTTTAAAATTAAATAAAAGATCTATATAAAAATGTTTTCTTACACAAATGTACAAGCTATCTGAATGGCTTCACATGCTGTAAATAAAATCTCTCTCTCTCTCTCTCTCTCTCTCTCTCTCTCAGACTTGGTTCTTTAGAAAAGTGTTTCTTCTTACTTTGCTTTTCAGCTTCTCTTTTATTATACCAACAACTCAAACCCAAAGATGAAATAACTGAAGACTTAACTTTTTAGAATATAGATTAAAAATATTAAAAATTAAAATCTTGTTTTTCCAAGTTATCTGGTGGAGTTTAGTGTATAAATTGTATAGATTTTTCAGTAACATTTGACTTTGGCGAGTAAGGATCCTAGGCAAAATTTACTGTGTGATTTGACCACTATCTTAAATACCTCTCGACTTGTGATGTGGAGTAGTATTTTTACCTGTAAAGTATATATTTTAAGTTGCTTTTATATTAAGACATAAGATGTCTCTTCCTAAACCAGGAAAGGCATTCCTAAAAATTCCTCCCGTCAAAGAAGTTGCACCTAAAATTCAAATCATTTCTTCTCAAATTTTGATGGAGGGAAATGCAGAAAGAGTGCTAATCTGAGGCTTATCCAAATTCCTACAGTGTTGTTGTGATTCAGATTCAGATTCTTACCCCTGAGATCTTTGTCAGGCAGCATGCCCAGTGAATCTCAGCTCAGGACTTAAGATTCTGTTAACATATTTGAAAACATTATTCCAATCAGTCGTCTCTAAGTGCCTTCATTTTTTTTCAAGTACAAAATGGACATAATTGAATATTTACTATATCTTAGAGAAGTGTGCAGCTTGCTGAACACTGAAACATTTAAAAGGCTCAGATGAAAGAGTAAAGAATTAAGTTTACAAACCATCTTTCTTAATTTTGATCCAAATGGGTAATATTCAGTGTGATGTAATACATCAGGTTACATAGCATAATTTGGCATATTGAAGTCTCTCAAAAGGTACTAGATAGACCTAAACTGAACCCAATCACCTTCTCTGTTAGTATCTAAGATTATTAGAAAGATAATATAACTAATATTATACCACTGCCTTTTGTTCTTCAAAACAAAACACTTCCTTGTTCATTGGACTGTTCTTGGATTTTCATTTAAGTGAATAATACACTCATTCCTTGTTAAGGATAATAAGAGAAAATGAGCATGAAAAAGAAAAAAAGCAAAATTCAATTCCTAAGGCTATGAAATGACTACATATATCTAAAAGAGCTCCTGTATAGTCTTTAAGATTCAAAATATTTTTATATAAATGATATATAATTGTGTTTGTGTGTATCCCAGAATATATCTATTATTTTATTATTTGGTTGGCTTCAGGCAGTCTTCCTTTTCGTTCTTATGTTGCAGAATTCAGTATCATTTTCATATAATCCTCTTCCTCAAATGGGTTTCACAAATTTTTGTGTTTAAATGATAATTATTTATTATGTAAAAATATATTGTATTCTAAATGGCTTAGTATTACTGAAAAAGAGGACTGTTGAGTGAAAAAGCCATAACTTGTTATTTTGATATGCCCAGTCAGTTAGATCGATAGCAAAATTCTAAAAGAGGGGAAAGATAATCTACTTTCTGATATTGTAGGTCCTTTGTTACTTCAACCATTAACATCTGTGAGCCGCTGTCAGTAATTTCTTTAATGAGATTATTGTGTTTTTCTTTTAGAAATGTAACTGTCAGGCACTTTACATTTGTCCTTACTAATAATTCCCCAGGCCTTTATTAAAGAGATTTACAGATTTCTTAAATCCACAGTCCTGCATCACTCTGATACCGACTTCCAATAAAATAATAAATTAGATTTTATTCTTTGCCTTATCCTTACAAATGAGCAAATAAGAAAATGTTTACTGAATAAACTGTCCAAAGCCAAAATAAATCTTCTGCTTCTCTTTTCCAAGCATTTTGATGGCTATAAATGAGCATCTACTTGACATTAAATAAAATGATCATTTTAATATTATAAATTTTTATAAAACTGAAAACTTCATAATTTGAAAAGCAGTGTTGTGGTTCAGGAACGTTTCAAAGAAAACATCCAGATGATAGCAAATTAATCAAGTATTTTCTTCACAGCCCCTCTTTTACTTTTGGTAGGTTTGCCTAAGAAAACACGCTAAATTGCAAAATGCTTTTTTTTCCCCAATTCCTACTCACTTGAGTAGATCCGTTTAGCTAAGTAGCTTAAGACGTGTGATTTAGAAATATTTTCAAACATCTTCATAACTACAAAATAATCAGATGTTCATCATTTAAAATGAAATGCTAAACTGTTTGGAAATAGTCTCTAAAACCAGCAAAAATCACAAGGCAGATCATTTGGCTCTCAATGTCTTCCTCTCTACCTGCGTGCTTCCCTCTTTCTCTCCATAATGCCATGTTGTAGTACATCCTTCTTAGCCCCCAATCAACATTTCAAGCACTGGGATCATGTTTGATATTGTCAGATGGCCTGGAAAATTAAAAACCCAATTAAAGGCTCAGCACGCGGGTCAGCTCTTCTGCATATCAAAAGGCCTCCTCTGGCTATTCTGCTCAAATTGTATCTGTTAACAGCTCACTTTGCAGAAAGTGAAATAGCAGAGCGTTTATGAGTAATAAGTACTTTCCAGCTGATACATTTCAAACATAAACCACTTTCATGGCCCCGGCAAAAAGTACAAGTCATAATCAAATTGTCAATTTTTTCCTGTGAGATGCATGGATCTATTGTAACTGTGATTGTTAAAGAAGGAAATGCATTTTATTCACATGTTGGGGGAAAAAAAAGATGCACATTTTCCCTACAATTAAAGATTTTTTGTCACTTTTTTACTGCCTTTCCTTTACATTTCTAAATAGTTACTATAATTGATTTTCGGGTTGCATTCTTTTTTTTTTTTGGTAGGAGAATCGTTTATAGTTTTTATGTAGTGGAAGAAATGGTTGGAGTGAATAGCATTTTTGTTTAGCTGGGGTATTAATGTTCACCCAAATGTTTATAATGTGAATGTGCAAAGCACTAAAAGCTTTCGAGCTAAATGCAAATTAGTCGAGCACTCAAATGACATTTTTAGAAGGAGTTTTCATCTGTCAATGTGGCATAATATTAAGTCAAACTAAAGTCACTACTTTAGCTACTGGCCATTTGAAAAAAAATTTCATAAGATACCAGGGTTGACAGAAAAGAAAACAAACTACATAAATATTTTTCAACATATTATATTAACCAAGCAGCTGCTACAGGATTTCACAAGAAGTTAGCATATAATGTCTCCCCTTAGAATATATTGTGAGTGTATGTAGTGTCAAAAATCTAAATCCCTGGGTTTTGCATAATGCATTAAGGTCCACATCTAGACAAGAAAGATTTTTCAAAGAAATGTCATGTGATGAAATAACACACACTTCCCTCAGTTAGAAAAAAATAATAAAAATAATAGTGATAATAATCCAAAAGACATTGCAAATCAGGAAAATGAGTACCCAACTGCAAAGCATATTTATGCCTCTTGAAATAAACACCAGAGTTTATAAGTGTTTCCTGTGTCTATTGGTTTATTATTTAGAGGAAGCACTTAATCTCTATATTGTTCTCAAAACAAGAGCCTACTCGGACCTAAGGTAATTGTCCAGAATTATTGAGAATCCAGAACTCTTCAAAAGGAAGAGAATTGACAGCCACAACAGAAACCTCAACTAAAGCCCACCTCCACTGCACCTAGATAGAGCAAATCCAAACTCACCCGCTGTTTGAGGCACTTGCAACACCAAGTAGCATAAGGAGTTGTTGTCATTAGTGGGATATGAGCCTGCACACTGATATTTTTTTAATCTGCATTTGGTGGACTCATTGCTGCCGTGTATGTTGACATTCTTTTCTGTTACGTCCACAGACCCCTTGATGCTTTAATTTCATTCTAGCTACATATAGTATTTTTATTGTGCTTTTCGCAGATGCCAATAAGAAATTTTAGAATGATGTCCTTTTTTTTCCATGAGAGAGGAAAAATAAAAGATCGTGGACAATCTTCGAATATTACTTCCAACCTTCATTTCTTAGTGACTTGATTTATTAGAAACTGAGGGGTTTTCCACCTGCCCTTCAATAAATTTTTAAAGATCTTTCCAAGCTTGGGACAGTGGTCTCAAAACAGCAGCCAATCCCACCATGGCGCCTTTTGGTCCATAATAAAAGAAGCGACAGATCCTTAACTACAGAAGCACAAGTGGGCGCCCTATTAATGACTCAAGCGCCTCACTACACCTTATTCATATTAAAGGGCAACATATTGCATATTAATAGACAATTTAAAATAATTACAGGCTTTAATCTTTTCTAAAGAACAGTTTCTTGTCTCTTGAAAGTTTTGTACTTCTTATATAGAAAAGAAAGCAAGTGCTTTTTCAGAGAAACAATGTATAATAATATGTCAGTAAAGATTGAGCAATTTTGAGTAGTGATGGGTGAAAAGGACATTATGTTCTTTTTTCTTGTCATGGTCGGTATTTTTCTGTCAGTCGGCAAAGGCTGCACTCAGCAAGTAGAAGCTAAAGACCTGCATTGAGAGACGTGAGGGTGACAGCTACCCTGACAGGTCAGAAGATGACTGCAGAATTAGCCTTACTTTAATTCGCACTAAAATTCACAGCTCCTGACGAGGAAATGGGAAAAAGAAATTTCCTTACACATTTTCTTTTCATTTCATGTGCAGATTATACATATTCTGCTTCCATTAACAAGAAGGAGATTGTACTTTATGCAGCTCTATATTTAAGGGCAAAAGACCAAGAAGATGACAAGAGTGACCTCTCTCTTGTCTTATGATCACTGCCAGTTTGACATGACACTAATTAGACTGCCTTAATCTAAACCCAGTTAGTACTGCATGCTTGCAGCAAAACCATTGTAAACCCTAACGTAAATTGCCTTAGGCCTTTGTCTTCTTAAATCCTGCCTCTCACCCTCCACCCACAACCCTCCCCCCATCTTTACATACCCACATGTATACATATGAAGAACCAGATCTTTTATAATCCTATCCCATTAATCTTAACAAATAAGTCCACGAGTGTCCTCTTAATATTCCTCTTCTGTAAATGTCACCAATTTCCACTACGTAATGCTGTCTGATATGACTTGCTGGACATGGTGGGGAGTTTCCTTTCATTGTAAAAGCCTTGAAGGGAATAAAGATCTGAAAAGGGCAAGGGAGGTTTTTAAAAGTACATGATGATGCAAGCACTGTGAAATATGTTTAAATGTGAATCGAATATACTTCTCTTCTTTAAAAAGGGGGTGGGGAGGAAAGAAAAGAGAAAGAGAAAATGAAGAAGATACCTTCCTGACCAGCTGATTAAAAAGAGAGTCAGTTAATTCATAAAGAAGTCAGAACAATACTGGGAGGAGTCCAGAAGAAGAATCAGTCAGTCAACTTTCTCTGAAACCCCAACTCTGAGTACAAAGGAAATATAAGAAAGGAGAAGAAAAGATGAATGAGCTAAGACCTAATTAAGAAGCACTAACTTTCATATATATATAAGGATTCATAAACCACTTGAATGAATACACTGATGTCCAGCCAAACCATTATCATGTGAAGTCAAATCTGGTAAATGCAGGCACCTGGAGTGGCCATGCGGGATATCTCCTCACCAGAGGAAGTCATAGCTCGATATTCATGTCTGCATTCCAGAGCTCTTCCTGCATTTTGCAGAACCAAGATTTTATCTCCCCTATTGCCAAATCCTCTAGGATGCAACAGCTGTATTATAAGGACATACTGTTTCTCTGGAAAAAAGTATGTGGTCAGAGATACCTGCTAATTAATGTGATGGTATTTCCATTCCTTCCTATGCTGTGTAAAATGTAAATGTGTACTTGAAGATAGAGGTAGGGCTTCTTCCATTAACACCTGAGATGTTTTGTGACAGGGTGACACTGCCTGATATCCTCTATGCAGCAGGCAACAGGGCCAGAAATCCTACAGCATTGACTCACCTAGAGATTGCACAGAGTCCTAAACTTGTTCCCACACTCTTTATGTAACTGTCTCATCGTCACTTAATCATTGCTTAATACCTCATATTGAACATCTACTCTTTGCCAGAGCTTCATAAATATTGTCTCATTTTTTCCTGAGCACAGTTTTTCAACAAATGTATTATTTTCCCATTTTACAGAGAATGCAATTGAGGATCAGGGAATCTAAGTAGTTTGTGAGGGTCAAACACTTCGTATGGACAGTGCTAGGATCAAACCCACATGGTCAGGCTCCAAAGCTGCTTAGTATGCAAATAGAGAAATGTGTGAAAAGAGGGAGGCATAATACAATAGGGGGTGGGAGGGAGCGTGGTTGATGGAGGACTGCACGGACATCTAATGGCTGAATAAAATATATATGTGCAAGGAGTTCCCTTCATGGCTCAGCAGTTAACAAACCTGACTAGGATCCATGAGCATGCAGGTTCAATCCCCGGCCTTGCTCAGTGGGTTGGGGATCCAGCATTGCCCTGAGCTGTGGTGTAGGTCACAGATGCCATTCGGATCCAGCATTGCTGTGGCTGTGGTGTAGGCTGGCAGCTGCAGCTCCCACTCAACCCCTAGCCTGGGAATTTCCATATGCTGCGGGTGCAGCCCTAAAAAGTAAAAATATATATATATATGTATGCAGCAATTATGCCTGCACTCTGCAACCTGACCAACATTCTACTGCCTTGCTTTAGGAGTCTTGCAAATAGCCAATCTCCAGTCACAAAATTAAAACCCATATAACACCAATGGGAAAAAAATATATATATGGATTTCATTTATTTTCTACCCTGCATTTCTACATGAATATCATGACTGGGGGAAGAAACAGTCGTGGAGAGGTCACTCTACACAGCCACCTTAGGTCAGAATCTAAGTTGACCTCGTATAGTTGTTATTATTTTCTTGTTAACAAACACCAGCAGTTGTTTGTGAATTTCAGGCAGCAGTGTCTTTCTCTCTTGGTTTGTGTACAGATTTCCTTGGTTGAATAATGGAAAAGTCACTGCTAATGAATATTAAAAGCCTGTAATTTAGTCAAAAACAATGTTGTCCACACTTTTTCCTGAGTAATTTCAGTTGTTGTTGTTGTTTTTTTTTTTAAATCAAGCATAAATGGTAGATAATGTTCCTCTGAATGGGGCCCTTAGGCTTTCTTAGCTGAGGCTTGTTTAGCTTGCCAAGTTTAAATATTTTCCGAACTGATCCCAGAACTGAGAAGCCTTCATCACAGCACAGCATTAAAAATGATGGATGTGATACATATTTAATACAATAAAATGGCCATTTATATGCCCATACTAGACACAGGGGAAATCCTCACAGGAAAGATTTCTAAAATCAAAAGGGGCCTATTCTCTAATCGATGTGAGGGGATTTACGCGGATAACTCCCATTAATGCTAATGGGTGTTATAAGCTTATCTCCATGCACCGTTGGAAAGATACACTCAGTACCACTCAGAAGGAAGCTGTTGCACTGACGAAATTCCATGAGAGTATTCTGGGAGACAGAAAATTTTAGGAAGAGCTAAAATATTAATAAAGCTGCGGCAACTGTTAGCTTCATGAAGACACAACATTCCCCCTGCTCAGAGGGGCTGAGTTCAAGGGTGACTGTGACTAGGAGAGGTCTTTTGACCTTGGATCATGGTGAACTGTGGTTGTAATATTCAGATTTATAAGCTGTGTTTTATGATGCTTCTAATTCTTTTATGCAGTGCTTAGTTAGATGCTCAGGTAGGTTTGGGAAAGTTAATGATGCTGTACATAATTATAACAAGTGAGGTCTGAATCACATGATAGCATCTGCTTCCTCTTATTCTATGGAAAGAAAAATAGCTGACCATATAGACCTAGCTACCCACTGCCCCAACCTCCAGGAAAAAGAGAGACAGTTCCTCTGACTTAATTAAGATGAGTTTAGGACCTTTCTCTCTGAGGCTAGTCAGCTACTAGTCTTTATTGTGCATTATGTGACAACTTTGAGGAATGATGTCCTCTTGTCTGGGCTGACTTCACCCAAGTGGATTAGTTTGAAGAACAGATACTGACTAACAGACTTTGAAAAACTTTTAGTTTCCAAATGAGACAGGTTGGGAGGTGGAGGGATGCACTGAGGGTTTGGATGGAAATGCTATAAAATTTGGTTGTGATGATTGTTGTACACCTATAAATGTAATAAAATTCATTAAGTAATTTTTTAAAAAAGCACTTGTAACTACATTCCCCTTAGATAGGTTTATTTGCAGCCACTTAAGTGGGCCTCTTATTATAGATACAACACTTTAACACTTCAATGCAGAGAAATTTACAGTTATTCACAGATAGTATTTCTTATGTAAAAAAAAAAACACCATTTTTTCCAAGTTTTTCAGCAGAGGAAAATAGAAACACCAAGGGACTAGATCAGAAGCCACTCAAAGAATGAATAGAATGGCTAATTCTATGACCCTCTAAGTATCCTCCTTCCTTTCTGAACATCCTTGTTCTGTTTCTTCTGTGGCTTTCTTGTGACATGAATCACTCTTTATGTTGTATTATAATTATCTATGTACTAGTGTCAGATACCCTAAGACATGAATTCTTGAGGTCAAGATCAATTTCTGGTTCACACCCATGCTACCTAACTCACAGTAGGTTCTCAATAAAAGCTAAATGACCAAATGAGCAAATCCCACCAGTACCCATCTGTGGCCCACAGTATCCTTCCATTTCTCATTTTTATTTTCATTTGCATGCCCAATGCCCTATTCCTATGACATTCTTTCTAAGATACACACAAACTTCTTTGAGGGAAAAAGGCAGAAAGAATTCCCGAAGTATCAGGGTAGCCTTGGAACGTTTGAGAAGGGGAGATGAACTGCTGGAGTTTGCATTGGGTTTTTGCTAATTGGACAGCTCTGCAGAACCTTCCTCCCTCACTCTCCATGTGGGCTTGGCGCCAAATCTATGCTTTTTCATGATGGCAGCAGACCACACTGCCCATGCATAAATGCCACCTAACAGTATCCTCTTCTATTGAATTTTTTTAACCTTTTATTTTTTTTTTTCTACTGTACAGCATGGTGACCCAGTTACACATACACATATACATTCTTTCTTCTCACATTATCATGTTCCATCATAAGTGACCAGACATAGTTCCCAGTGCTACACAGCAAGATCTCATTGATTATCCATTCCAAAGGCAATAGTCTGCATCTATTAACCCCAAGCTCCCCCTCTCCCTTGGCAACCACAAGTCTATTCTCCAAGTCCATGATTTTCTTTTCTGTGGAAACATTCATTTGTGCCATATATTAGATTCCAGATGTAAGTGATATCCTATGGTATTTGTCTTTCTCTTTCTGACTTACTTCACTATTGAATTTTTTAAATTACATTTTCTAAGAAAACTTTTGGGTATCCTCACATACTTGGTGTTTGAGAGGGGAATTCAGTTCCAGTTGAAAAAAGACAAATGGCTCCATCCCTTTTTTGTCCTTCTTTATCAAAGTCCCAGGAGGCTTAGCTGAAATGACAATCCCCAAACTCAAGAAATGAAATAATACCACTGATTATGTAATGCTTGAAACTCTGAAACTTAAGGAAAATGCTTAAGTCTTATAAGTGACATAAACCAAGACAACTGCATTTGAGAGTACGTCACTTGAAGGCAGAAACCTGGTCATAACATTTCTACTGCAAAGTCTGGCATTGAACTAGAAATTGATGGGCTCAAATATAATTGTATTAATCACCAAAATTACTCATGAGTTTAGGCAATTTCATAAATAAAAATGAGCCAGCCTGGCTTCTAGGTACCAAGTAGACAAAATAAATGATTAATCTCCGTGTCCGCTTTTTATCCCTTAGTCCTGGCATCATAGAGTCACATACATTTTCTTTTATTTACGTCTCAAATGAAAAAATGATGTCCTTAAAAATTTGAGCAGTGCCCTTTTAGTTTATGTACACTGTTTTATTTCAGAAGTTGAATAATTTTAAATAATATCAAATCATTGTACAGTTAATCAGGATGCAAAAAAAGGTCAGTTTTATTTTTTACTTCTGAATACTTCTTTTCTACAAAAGTCCTCCAACTGACCTCCACCACTGTCCCCACTAGTGGTTGCAAGTTTGGCCTGATAAATAGTTCAGTGGCATGCAGTAGAGGCACAGAGTTAAAATGAAAATTAAGCACTTTATTGACAAGAAGAATTAATTTCCCCACAAAAAAATAAAATCCATATGCACTTTCTTGCTAAGGAAAAATGATGTGCAGACAACACAGACTTATTGATTTGAACCAATTGAAGTTAAAGCAGAATATTTATTGGGCCTTACAGTATTTAAATGCCCTAAATTCCACTTAGTACCGCTAGCTGCTAGCACTGCAGAATTCTAGAATTGCACCCTGCAGTTTGTACTAATTGGTGGGAAATGTAGGCCTGATGTCAAAGACAACTATAATTGTCTGATGAAAATAACTTGCTTTTGACACCAGTATATGTTGCACCCTGTATATCACATCCTTCTTGCATAAGGAGGTGTTGTTTTATATAGCCACGGTAATTATAATTGGCTTTAATGTATCTGAAATAACTATGTATAAAAGAGTGTTGTAAGAAAGAGGAGGCTCACAGTGACCTAGGAGCATTTATGACAAAACGGTTGCTCAAGGAATTTATTTAAAAAAAGAAAAGAAAGCCTAACTAAAAGCATGGGCTTATATTATGCAGGTTTTAGAATGTTGGAAAGCTACGATTTAGACACTCTTACTTTGACCATAATGCATTTTGTCACGTAAAGATTAAATGTGGGGGACGTTTACAATTCTCCAACTCACTGAGCTTCCACTTCAGGACTTGCATTTTTTTTTTCTCACATCCTTTTAAACATTGTATTCATGTCTGTCTCTCTTGACAGCAAATAAAATTTAATAAATAAAATCCTGTATGATAAATATGGTAGATTTAAGGGCAGCCTTGATGAAGTGTGGACCCTTTCAAAAATGATTTGTGAAAAACAAATAAATTTAACAGGGCTAATGTATTACCAGCTCCAAATATATTACCAGTGAGGCGCAGAAGGATAATGACCCAAAAGAGTATTTGCACAGGTTTTCACACTGCTTAAATTACTGACAAAGAAGAAAAAAACATTCTCCAGAAGCTGGACCCATTGCTTCTGAGATCAACATCTGACTGGAGAACATCTTGGCTTGTCACTGAATTTCAAATCAAGAGCAGTCACCAGTAACTTAGAACAAGGGAATATTTTTCACTTCACAAGCATAACATCCTGCGGCACATTTTTATCATGTGCAGGCTCTCCTCCCATCCCCTCTTCTAGCCTTCTGCCTGGTTTTGTGCCTCCTGACTCACGACTTTTCAAGTTAGCCAAACACCACACCTGTTAGCTCTTAAGCTTCACTCTTACATAGATAAGATTTGGAAAACAGTAATGACCCTCCTCATTTCTATGCTCTTCAAATTTATGGCATTCAATGCACCATATGTGTTCTACACCCCTCATTTCCCCATGCAGGACTGTGTAGAGAACATTTACTTTCTGGTAAAATAAGCCAAGCAATATACTAAAAGCTTTACGTGCATTATTTCTTGGAATCCTCACATTGATTCTGTCAGTGAGTTATTGTTAATTATCTGTTTTACAAATGATAAAACTGAATTTTGATATCAGTGCCTATATGCTTAACAACTTAGTAATGCCACCTATCCTCTATAAAGTTGATGCATTTTTTTCATTTTTTAAACATTTACTGAAGTGTAATAGATTTATAATGTTGTGATTTCTGCTGTACAACGAAGTGATTCAGTTATACATATATACACATCCATTCTTTATCAGATTCTTTTCCCATGTAGATTATCACAGAACATTGGGTAGAGTCTCTGTGCTACACAGCATGTCCCTGTTGGCCAGTCATCCATACACCAGTCTGCATTGGCCAATCCCAAACCCCTAGTCCATCTTTCCCCTCCACCTGTCCCTTTTGGTAACCATAAGTTTGTTTTTAAAGTCTATGAGTCTGTTTCTCTTCTGCAAATAAGTTCATTTGTAATCTTGTTTTAGGTTCCACATATAAGTGATATCATATGATGTTTTTCTGTCTCTGTCTGACTTAGGTCACTTAGTATGATAATTTCTAGGTCTATTCATATTGCTGCGAATTGATTCATTTATGGCACATTCACAGGTTTTTTTAGGTTCACTGTGTTTACCTAATGAGAATGAATGTCACATAGCCTTGACTACATAAGCCACAATTTTGAGCTTTTGATAATGCCAACTGAAAATATGTAATAATAGCTTCAAAATTTCATAATTTTATGTATGTTTGGATATGATAATAATTACACCAGGGGATGGGTATGTCAATGCTGTGATGAAATCATAGCAAATCCTCTACCAAAATGCAATAATAAATCTTGAATTAAGTAAAAATTAATAAAAAAGATGCATTTATAGTGATGAAAATAGGTACAACAAGTGGGGAGATCCCTTGGAAACGTCCTGCAAACTACAAAGTAACTTCCTTTTTGTCAGTTATGTGTGTAATGTTTAAAAATTCCCAGCTTTTCTTTTTTTGTGTGCATGACCAACTTCATATTCACACAGATCTTAATTTGTTAAAATGTATGTGTTTAATTTTGAAAAATGCTATGAAAAGGACTTATTGACTGTATCCTGTTGCTTTTAACATATTCAGATTTTCTTTAGCAATAGTATAATTTTTAAATGAAAAAAAGTAAAAAGTAATTTTTAACATTGAATTAGGGTAAAATTAAGAAAATTGAAGAGAATACTGGCAGACTCTCCAAATAGGCTACATCAGAGTAAGCCTGCATAGTAGAACATCTGGTTGTTTTTACCATACAATTTTGTTTATTAAAGAAACTGCATGGAATTTTATGGGGCTTTTGTATTAGTAAAAGCATTCTAGTGCATAATACCACCATTGAGTGGGGACCTACCTTGTATTGGACCCTGTAATGAGTATGATATATAGATGGTGGAGATAGAGATAGCTGCCTCTTTCATGTGAACTTTATTAGTTATTTATTCATTAATACATTTTTATTGAGATGAATCTGGTTCTAGGTTACAGGTAGGATAGAGAAATGAATAGTACAGACAGGAGCTAAATAAGAGTAAGTACCCTCATTAGCCTCTGATTTCCAGATAAGAAAATTGAGCCACAGAAATATTTAAGAAATGCATCCAGTATTATTAGGCAAAGAAGTAATGAAGCTAAGATTTAACCCCGTATTCATTGACTTAAAATTTTTTGTTCTTCAATTTCCCTGGTGGCTCAGTTGTTTAAGGATCTGGCATTATCGCTGCTATGGCTCTGGTTACTGCTGTGGTGCAGGTTCCCTCCTGGGCCTGGAAACTTCCACATGCCACACGAGTGGCCAAAAAATAAAATAAAATAAAAATAAAAACTTAAAAAAAAGTTTTGTTCTTACCCACCCCCATCCCCCACAAGCCACCATGCTGTGTTCAATTTGGACTTACCACTGTTGTAATAATGGAGTACTTTTCATACTGTTTGGTTAAGAGAAACTTAAGACTAGTACTTGCTTAAACTTAACTCCTTATATAAATTCTTATTTTTTTTAATTTTTAAATTTTTTTTCTCTTTTTAGGGCTTCACGTGTGGCATATGGAAGTTCCCAGGCTGGGGGTCTAATCACAGCTGCAGCTGCCAGCCTACACCACACCTACAGCAACAAAGGATCCGAGCCATGTCTGTGACCAGATCCTTAACTCACTGAGTGAGGCCAGGGATCGAACCTGTATCCTCATGGGTACTAGTCAGGTTCATTACCACTGATCCATGGCAGGAAATCACTGATATAAATTCCTATAAAATAAACTTCCATGGGGTTATTAAAAAGGAGTATTTTAGTCATTAAATCAAAGACTAAAAATATGAGAAAATTATGTATATGCTATTAGGTGGTAAAATATTAAACCACTATTCCTTCATGATGGAACACTTTAGTTTACATTTTCATGGAAGGCTATCATTATGGAGTAAGATTGTAAGAACAGAAATCTTAGTTTCAAGCCCTAGTCCTGGTATTAACTAGCAATTTTAATTTTTCAACTGAATTTAATGGGTACCTATTAAACATCAAACCATAAAATAAGTGCTAGGGGTACAATGGTAAGAAAAAATATTCCTGACTTTATGTAGCATACAATCTAATCAGAGCAAAAGACAGTACACATATAGTTGAAAAATTAGAATTGTGAAGAACGAGAGTAGGGTGTTTTAAAGAAAAATTAACATGGCAGAGATATGGGGAAACCAACTTTAGACTGGCGCTTCAGGGGAACGCCACTTTGAGGAAGTGAATGTTGCCTGAATCTTAAGGGACTAGTAGGTTGGACATAGGTGAGGAGTGGCACACACTGTGTGTAGAAGATACACAAGAACAGAGGCAAGGCCAATGTGACTGGAGTCAGGGTGAGTGAGTTTGGGAGTAGGGTAAGAGGCAAGTGACACTGCAGAGCTAGGCAGAAGCAAATCATGAAGCCCTTGTCAACAACACTGGCCACTGGAAGGCAGGAACGGAAAGCTGATTTGGGGAGGCCTTTCAGTTTCTTTCCTCAGTAAAGTGAGGAAGGGAAGTTGGATGGTATCCGAGATCCCTTCCAGCCACTGCATTCCAAGGGCTACATTATTCAACTAATTTCAACTCTAAGTGATCAACTCTGATACGTCAAATACTGTGCTAGGGATACAAAGATGCATATTGCACAGTGATAACTTATGGAATCTATTTCCAAGGTGCTTAGAATCCAATAGGGAGAAAGGGGATAAAAACACATAGTGATAATACAATGAAAAAAAAAAAAAGATATCCTAGAGGAATGCATATTGCATAAGAGCTTAGTAGGAGTACTCGTTATAGAGATCATTTACAGAAAACTTTTTTACAGAAAACTTACGGAGAAGAATTGCATTTTTAGGATTTTATATGGTTAGAGTAGCTGGACTAAGAAGTGCTCCACAAAGTTCTTGTCTGAGAACATCAGTTTTTCTTAATGCCCAGCATTCCTATCCATTCATTTGGGTTTAATCATTGCCTTCAGAATCCCTTTGTTAGAGTGTAAATGTAACACAGAGATACAGTAAACATTTTCAGGAATTTTTTTTTTTTTTAAGAGCCACACCCGTGGCATACGGAGGTTCCCAGGCTAGGGGTGTAATTTGAGCTACAGCTGCCAGCCTACACCACAGCCGCAGCAATGCCAAATCTGAGCCGCATCTGCGATCTACACCGCAGTTCAGGGCAACAATGGATCCTTAACCCACTGTGCAAGGCCAGAGATCGAACCCTCAACCTCATGGTCCCTTGTTGAATTTGTTTCTGCTGCACCACAATAGGAGCTCCCATTTTTAGGAATATTGGTTTCAATTTGTGAGTCAATTCAAATCATTCAGAAGTAGCTTCCTGGAATACTGTTTCAAAAAGGCACCTGAGGCCTTATGCAAACTCCATGGAAGGAAGAATAAGATCAATTCTTATGTTTCAACAAATAAGGATGGGAATACCATGTATTTGCTATCTGTGCTTTCACTCACTTGAGCTTGGCAAGTGGCAAGTGATCCCTGGATGTGTGACCCTGTAGGCTTTACTTGCTGTTATATTCTGCACAGTTTTTTACCTTTTATTGGCACAGTTAAATTCTGCAAGAGAAAAGGTCTTGAAAGAGTGAAAGACAGGGTGGATTTGTGCTCTTAGGGTACCAGGGGAAAACCCAGATCTCCACTAGACATCATGGTGGCAGTCCCAGGCAGCCAGAGTCCAGCTGAACTTAGACTATGTGAAGTTGGAAAGATAAGGAAATAGTGTGTGGGAAACTTCAAAATCATTGCTTTGCCTTCTGCATCACCATCTACCAAAACTGTACACTTAGAATACCAGTTTGTGACTCCTAAAATGAAATTAGAGTAAGGATTCCTGGCAGTACCACAAAGAAGGGCACCATTGACTTTACAGATAGTTTCATTCTGATTCCATTTCTGCATACCAGGTACAAAATTCCTTAAAGCAGCTATTGATGTAAGCAAGCTTGAGGAAAAAGGGCCAAAGTGAGTAATGCCGGAAAGCCTAGAGAAATATTTCCAAAATTTCATTGCTTCAATAAGAGATGAGCTGTCCTAGGAATAACTGATGTCTTCTGACACTTTTCCCACATTGCACATGTTAATTTTGTGTGTGATATTGTTTTGCACAAAATAATTACATTTGATTGATAACTTCCACGCCACATTTCAATTTATCTGGAAAGAGCCCAATATTCTCTTTTAAAAGAGGAAAAAGAATGCAGAAAATATACAAGAGGAAAATATTCTTTTTCTCTTTGTAGTTTTCAGCCAAATTAGCATGATTATAAAAGAACCCACTTTTTATTAGAAGCACTGTATCCTTACATAGATAAATATTTTTTATCAAATAATAATTTACTATGGGCTTAAGAAAGAAAACTTTTATATAGTTCATATAAAATAAAATTATATTTTATAACACAATCTTAAACATAATTATGAATTTTTGTAAACCAAATACTCGGTGAAATAAATCTTCATAATTGGTAATATTAGTAAAGCTAGAAAAAAGAATTGAAAAAATAAAGTTGCTCATGCTTGTAGAGCAATTTGAAAGTCTGCCTTATTTTGAAAAATAGTATATCTTAATTCATACTTGATTATCCTTAATTTGCTCAAATATTTTTGCTGAAAAATAATAATACAGGAGCATAAACAGCCTCGTGATCATATTCATAAGGTCATATTAAAAGAAATTATTTTCTGTTTCATTGCAGCTACAATTAATAATATTACACATATTCTGACAATTTCCCTGAAACAATGAGTCACAGAAGCTTCACTTTCTGAAAAATTACTATGCAAATAGTTAGAATATTGAAATGAACCTAAGAATTGATACTCTAACAGACGAGTCCTGTTATAATTTGTTGACAATGAGTAATCTATTTGAGACAAAGTGAAAGCTGCTGTAGAAAAAAACTTAATAGAAAAATTACGTCTACGGAGCATTTAAATGTAGGAGCTGAATAAATTATCTATACATTAAAAGGTTCATATATTTCAAAGAAATGATGAAAAGTTTGAAAAAAAATATGAGCAAATTTAACAAAAAGCAATAGAATTCTAAATGTGATCAAAACTACAGGAGAACTCTATTAAATGTATAACCTTGTTGCACACAAATTACTCTTTTCAGAGCCTGTTCTTTTATTGGATTGCTCTGCCATTTTATGGAATATATTTTAATGTTGTACAAAGAAAATGAATTTCACGGATTTGATTTAACAGTTCCGTTTCTCCGCGTTACTATCTTGTGCTGCTTTGGAAGTTGCTCTTTTATTCAGTTATCTGCTCCATTATAGGTTTGTCAAGGTTTCTGTGTGTCTGTCTGTCTGTCTCTCTGTCTGTGGTACAGCTTAAGGTATAAACCATGTATTATCCAAAGAAAGTCTATCATTTTATCAGGAATGTTGAGCACAGGCTCCCTAAAACAGCATCTGATCGATAAAAGTTAAATTCAGCAAATCATTTGACCTATACCACTCTGACAAGTGACTAGATTAGGAAGCTTTCCAGGGCTTGTGGAATGTTGCAGACTAGACCCGAGAGCTGATTCATGGAAACCATCTTCTACTTTTAAAATTATCTTCATTGATTTTGATTCTTTTCAAATTTGGTTTATTTTGAAACACACAATTGTGGGGTATACACTACTTCTGGAAGGGAGCCTTTTAAATAGGAAAAACAAAGTGATGATATAAATACATTGAAACAGACATTATGTATATATCTTGAGTCCAAAGCTTTATGATTATAGTGGCTATATTATTATTATTATTTTATTATTATTATTTTATCATTATTTTAGAGGAGGATATGATATAAGGCCACTGAACTCAAAAAAGAGTGCACGGCTTGCCTTGCTTCTGCAATCTTGGGGCAATACAGTCTAGATGAAGTGGATTTTGGTACTCAATAATCTGTTTTTCTGTAACTCTCTTCTTACCTTGAAATTCTGTTGGAAAGAAAACCAGAATTAATGGGGGGAAAAATAGGGCAAAGGCAACAGATAATTTGTCTCTGTGTCCCTTTGCAACTCTGCCTCACTCTCTGGAATTCACCTATTTAAATTATACTGCCCTTCCACCTCAACCATGTCCATAATCATGTCCTACATTCAGCTGTGTCATCCTTTAGAAAAAAATTAAATGTACCAAATAAATAGACAAATAAAAGTACTGTATCAAATGCTGAATTTAGTGAACCAGAAGAGATCCTACAGACCATCAAATCTAAAACCCTCATTTCACCCACGAGAAAACCAAGGCTTAGAAATTACTAGTGAACTCACTCAAGGTCACTGAGCTAGCTAATAGAAAAATCAAGATCAAATCCAGGATCCCTGGATTTCAACCCTCCACCATGTTGCGTTCCATTTTGGAAAGTCATTAGGAAAAGACATCTGCATGACAGCGAGACTAGAGGCTCACTTTAAAAACATTATTTGATTTACAATATAGATCCAGTAAGCACTTAGAAAAATGTGTATTGGGAAAGACAAAAGTACTTACAAAGTTTTTTTGTTTATTGTTAATCCTTACAGTTTTCTTTCACAAAGACAGGTGAATGACAAGACTAAATTTTCTTTTCTGTATTGAAAATGATTTATAAGCTGTCTGACAGAGAGAATATCAATAATAACCTAAGGATTGTCCTATATATTTTAAAAATCAATTTAATTAATTAATGCAAGAATTATTTTTTAAAAGAAATACTTTCATTAGTGCAAAAACTTCGGACAGCAATTGCTTTCTATATCAGCCTGGGATACTTTTGACTATATCAGTATCATCGCTGCACAGACCAGGCATTTGACAGAGAAAAGAAACAAAGGATTTTCCTAGAAATATAGACAATATAAAGCAAAGCCGAAACCAAATCAACATAATCTGGTAAAGGGAAAATATGAAAAAAAAAAGAAAATGGTTACCCTAGTGAATTAAACCCACATATAAGTACATCTTTTTTTTTTTTTTTTTTTAAGGGCCGCACTCCCAGCATATGGAGATTCCCAGGCTAGGGGTCAAATCAGAGCTGTAGCAGCTGGCCTACACTACAGTCACAGCCACAGCAACGCTAGATCTGTGTCTTCCACCTACACCACAGCTCATGCCAACGCTATATTCTTAACCCACTGAGCTCGGCCAGGGATTGAATCTACATCCTCATGGATGCTAGTCAGATTGTTTCTGCTGAGCCATGATGGGAACTGCTTTAAGTACATCTTTAAGATAAAGCAGTGATTTAAGAAAATCTTATCTGCAGAATCACAAGTAGGATCTATTTAAGGTGCATCAGGAGAAAGGAAGTGTTGAGTGCAACTACTGATGGTAATGATAGTAAACAAGTATTTAATTATAAGTAGATATTTTTAAATAGAAAATATATTGAACATACAAGAAGTAAAGTAGAAATTTTTGAAAGCAGGAAAAACATGAAGACATGAAAAATGGAAGGCTTTGTTATATTCCTACAAGACATCTTTAAGGGCAATCATCTAAGTATTTGAAGCTTAAATGAATTGCACTTAGCTAATGGGGGAAGTAAGGGTGGTTAAAGCTTTGGATATTAACAGGCTAAAAAGCAGGAGTTTAGTGTATCCATTTGGGGTCTTACTTATGTCAATGGTTACACTAAGTAACAATGCTGTTGGTAGACAGAGATTGAGTCAAGTCTTTATCTGACAACATATTATGTAATTTAATTTTATTATTTTTACTCATGCAACTGTAATGAAACTAGAGAGAACAGGGAAGTTATTTCAGGCCTGTAGGAAGCATTTTATGAAAACTTTTGTAGAATAAGACAAAAATAAGAATGTATTCCTAACCCATGCGTTTCAAAGCTGCCACTACAGCATTCTGAATTGTCTTATAATTAATTCTCTCTGTTTCATATTATTCTGAAACTAGTCATTTGGAGAAAATATGTAGAACTCCTTGTCTGGCCTTTCTGAATCTATTTTTCACAGTTGCAAAGTACTGGTCAAACAAATTAAATTACTGCAGCAGTATGTAACTAATTTTATGTAAATTAAGGTGTTAATGTTCTGAATCGCATTCCTGAAAATGGTCTGTTTTCTCCTACAGCTTTTCTTCATTAATGATGCTATGAATAATCAAATCGAAAAATTAATTCGTATAAGACTAAGAGGATAAATTGTCACCCTTTGACCTCTCATAGAATTAGATCTAAATATAGTTTTATGGTCAGCTCAGTCTACACTTGTCAGCAGCTCAACCAAATAAATCAACATTTTAAACTTAATGCAACCGGGGGTGAGATGATGTGAAATAAATTCAATCTTGTTTATATAGAGGGGGAGGGATCTTTTAGCACTAATGGTCAAACCGTGTGATGCAATATAAGTGCCAGACTTAGACCTCTATGGGCAGTGTTTCTGCTCCCAATAAAACCTACCATCATACTCGAATATTTATTCTTGTTTGAACTTCACAATCTCCACCTCAAAAATGACCCATATGAAATCATGGAATATCAATTGAATAAATTATTTTATCCTTGGAAATACCTAAGAGAAATTGAAGTTGGAAAAGAAGAGTAAATTTATCACCTACTTTCCAAAACATATAAAGAAGATCAAGGGGTTTTCAAATTACATAGCAATGATTGAATTAAAACTGTTTAGTAGAAGCAAATACTTAATTTATTTTTCTTGGGATTTTTACTTAGGATAATAAGTGTATTTCTACTTCCTAAAGTGCAACACAGAGTTCCTGAAAGGTAACCAGATCATAAGTATTGTTTCTGTGATAGATGGAAGCTTGAATTTTATAAGAAATGACTTTTCCAAATAAGTCACCATAGTTGGAAGAAAAATACTACCTTCCCAAATGCCAAAAGATATATTTTAATTTAAAAAAAATCAAATATATTTTTGTCAGCTTGCAAAATGTTTTCTAATAACTTTTTGGTCATTCCTTTTAGATCTTCCAACAGATAAATGATCTATAGTTAACCTAAAACTACCTAAATGTGTATTCAGACAGAATGAAAAATACTGCTCCTTATTTTCCTCATTTCGATCCTTAAATCCACTCCTAAACTTATAAACTTAAGAAGTGGTATAGGAGTTCCCATCGTGGCACAGTAGTTAACGAATCCGACTAGGAACCATGAGGTTGCGGGTTCGGTCCCTGCCCCTGCTCAGTGGGTTAATGATCCAGCCTTGCCGTGAGCTGTGGTGTAGGTTGCAGACGCGGCTCGGATCCCGCGTTGCTGTGGCTCTGGCGTAGGCCAGTGGCTACAGCTCCGACTGGACCCCTAGCCTGGGAACCTCCATATGCCACGGGAGCGGCCCAAAGAAATAGCAAAAAGACAAAAAAAAAAAGAAGAAGAAGAAGTGGTATAGCAAACAATATACTACCGATTTTAAAAAAGCCTCTCAAAAGCAAAATATTAGGACTTCTTTAGCCAGTTAATACAATGAGTTCCAAATTGTAACCCCACTCAGGCATTAACAGCTTAAAGTACTTCCTATCATTAGCAAAGAGATAGCCACGTTATGTAACTGGTCAGATTTCAAACAGTAGCAGAAGAAATAGAATGAATTGGAGGATAAATAAAGTGTTTTCTACAAACCAGGCTGATCTGGTAATTTTGCATTTAATAAGTATAACAAGTCAGACCCTGCTTGCTATCTGAGCTCAGGATAGCTCAAACTTGAGGAAGTGGGTAAAAGGGACCACCAGCCCAATTTTGTTGGAAATCCTGGGAGTAAATGCCTTTGAGAGAAGAAAGCGTGGAAGCTGTCAGAATTAAAATGGGAACTATGACAAATACATATTGTATTACTATTTTTCAGCTAAATAATTCATGCCTATTTAATAACCCTTAAAAAACTATCGAGCTACCATATGATACAGCAATCATACTCCTGGGCTTATATCCAGAGAAAACCATAATTCAAGAAGATACATGGACCCCCCCTGCATATTCACTGCAGCACTATTTACAAGAACCAAGACATGGAAGCAATGTAAATGTCCACTGACCCAGGAATGCATAAAGGTGGTATGGGGTGTGTGTGTGTGTGGGGGTGTGTGTGTGTGTGTGTGTGTGTGTGTGTGTGTGTGTGTGTGTAATAGAATACTACTCAGCCATAAAAAATGAAATAATGCCATTTGCAGCAACATGGATGGACCTAGAGGTTATCATACTAAGTAAAGTATGACAAAGGCAAATATCATATAAGATTACTTATATATGGAATCTTTAAAAAAAGGATACAAATGAACTTATTTACGAATTAGAAACAGACTCAGACGTGGAAAATAAACTTTGGGTTACCACAGGACAGGTGAGGGAGAGGGATAAATTAGGAGTCTGGAATTAACATACACACACACTACTTCATATAAAATAGATAATCAACATGGAACTACTGTAGAGCATAGGAACTTCTATTCAATATTCTGTAATAACCTATATAGAAAAATAATCTGAAAAAGAATATATGTATATATGTGTGTGTATATATATATATATGTATGTGTGTATATATATATGTATGTGTGTATATATGTGTGTGTGTGTGTGTATATTATATAACTGAATCACTTTTCTGTACACCTGAAACTAACACATTGTAAAGTAACTATACTCCAATGAAAAATAAACATTTTTTTAAAAAACCTATGAACATCACTGTGTTATTCCAAAACACTCACTTAAAAATTTAAAAATAATTAATAGTCTCCAAATGAAGTAAATCACAATGAATGCTCCAACTTCCTACTGCTTTATTATCAAATTCCTGGAATTTTTCAGAGCCATCTTCGGGGAGTCTGGAGGGACATCAGAGGAACTGCCCAGGGAGCTTCATGAAGAGGCAATCAGCTCCTGGCTCACAGACCAGGCCTGAGTTCTAACTATAAATCTCCAAGTACTTTTCATGCATTAAGTATAATACCCTCTGAGACAGTCTGGTTGAAGACTTTTTTATTTAAATATGTTTAGTTTTTATAAAATCAATAATGCCTTTCTAGCACTCAATGTTCACAATACTTTATACTTCCGTAACCACCTTTTTTGTCCCTACTGTGTTCAAAATACATTCATTCATCCTCTGACCCCTGGGAAGTAAATATACTTATATATATTTATATACCACATTACTGAGCATAGTGCCTTAATTAAAAATATCCTTTTTTTTTCAGTGAAAAAGGCACTGGACACAAAATCAAAAGAGACTGTATCAATCCTAGCACTAAACCATACTGTTGTATCATTTAATCTTTTAACTTCCATGAACCTGTTTATCCATCTCACTGCTCTGAAAAATTAAATAGAAAATAAATATGAAAGTACTTTTCAGTGAGTAATTTAAAATTAAATAAAAAATAAGAAAGTACTTTTCAATTATTAAAATATTCAAAAGTGTTGCAGCACGAATGTGCCAGCCACATGCTAGGTAAGTGCTGGGGCTATATCAGAAATAAGTGTTGATCCCTCCTTCCAAAGAACTCATGAACCAGCTGAGCACACAGATATTGTGCAAGTAACAATATGCACAATGATGGTTAAAAAAGGAAATGCCAGATTAAGCCCTATGTGATCAGAGAACAGGTTCAATAAAAGTGAAAAACCAGCTTGTGGTAGCTACTCAAATACAGGAAAATAAATAAATGCATGAATAAATAAATTAATAAAATGTTTACTTATGATGGAACCTGATAATGTGAGAAAAAAGTATGTATACATGTATGTGTAACTGGGTCACCTTGATGTACAGTAGAAAATTGACAGAACACTGTAAACCAGCTATACTAGAAAAAAAATCACTATAAATGAAAAAAATAAAATAAAACATTTACTTTTTCTAAGGCCAAGCAGAAATGTTTTGACAAACTAAGAAGATAACCCAGAAATATGAATTATTTGCCTGGTATTTTGTCCAGTAGTTTATAGCTCCTGAACATTTGATAAACTCGTGGGTAGAAATAAAGGGGATGATATCTGTTCCTAATATAGTTCTTAGATGACTTCTACTTTCAGAGAAAATGGTTGATCATGTGGTATTGTGGCATTGTTGTAATATTCAGGATCAGTACCCTAGGACTGCCTTTGTAGGAGATGAGTCTCTTCTAACAAGGTCTACTTACTACATTTAAAGTGAGAACTCTTCTTTATGTTTTAAAAATTTTTGTTAGAGTATAGTTTGTTTACAATGTTGTGCCAATTTCTTACGTACAGCAAAGTGACCCAGTCATTATATATATGTGTGTGTGCGTGCATGCATGTGCGTGTGTGTATGTAAATCTATATATATATATAGATATATACCCTTTCTTATATTATCTTCCATCATAGTCTATCCAAAGAGACTGGATACAGTTCACTGTGCTGTAGAGTAGGACCTCATTGCTTATCCGTACTAAATGTGATAGTTTGCATCCACTAGCCCCAAACTCCCAGTCCCAACCCTCTCCCCCTTGGCAACCACAAGCCTGTTCTTTTTGTCTAAGCATTCTTCTTTAAATGGAGACTGAATTCATCCTGAAAACTTCATTGTAATTCACTTTGTTGTAGCAAAATCACAATATATTATCTGAAAAAAAATCATAGTTTAATACAAGTCGAGATGGAAAAGAAAAGAGAAAATCAAGGATAACTGAGCTCATCCTACACCCCAGATACTCTGTGGGTATGCTTTCACATATATTCCTTGGCTTAACCCTGTTTCAAATGTCATAAGTTCCTCAGTCAGGTGATCAAGATTAACATCAACAATGATGTCACATTGATAATACAAACTTTTGATATGATGGGATGAGAATAGCACTCTACCTCTATTGCCTTCCTTCTAAAAAAAATTTATACATATATAATCATGAGAAAAACACCATGTAAACTTTGGTAGAGGGACATCACAAAAATACCTAACCCACTACACCTCAAAACTGACAAGGTCATGAAAAACAAGGAAAGTCTGAGAAACTATCACCAAAGGACCCCAGGAGACATGATGACTAAATCTATTATGGTGCCCTGGATGGGATCCAGAAACAGAAAAAAAGGACATTAAAATTAAGGAAAACTAAAGATTAAAACTAAAAAACTCTAAAGTTTGGACTCTAGTTAATAATAATGTATCAGTATTGGTTCATTAATTTTAACAAATAGAGCAAATATAAGAATGTAAAATGTTTATAATAAGAGAAATTGGGTTCAGAATATTCTAAAAAGAATAAAGTTTATTCTTTAAAAAAAAGTAGATTGACATTCCTGTCATGGCTCAGTGGAAATGAATCTGACTAGTACCCAGGAGGACACGGGTTTGATCCCTGGCCTCTCTCAGTGGGTTAAGGATACGGCGTTGCCATGAGCTGTGGTGTACATCGCAGACGTGGCTCAGATCTGGCGTTGCTGCGACTGTGGTGTAGGCACAGCTCCAATTCAACCCCTGGGAACCTCCATATGTTGTGGGTGCAGCCCTAAAAAGACCAAAAAAAAAGTGGTAGATTTTATTAAACATATTTTACAAATGAGGAAAATTTGAGTAATTTCTCTAACAAAACAGTGCCAGTAAACCATTAATTTAAACACACATCTGCCTAAGTCCAAATCCCACACTCTGGCCAAGGGACCATGCTACTTCTTCTGGGAATCTGGTTCTGGATCAAAGAAGTGTCCTTTATAGCACATTACATCATATTTTATTATTTTCATTTTTCTAGCACTAAGTATATAAAAACATTAGAAAAAGAATTCCTATAGCTGGTTGGCCAAAGGCCATGCATCTCTATTCAAGAATTTCCTGGCCATTTCCTTGAAATAAAGTCTGTGATAATAAATTTTGTGTTTTGAGCTGCCATTTAAACCGCATACATATATCCCTACACAGAAGGCACATGTACACACACGGACACAAAAGACATAGCTAGCTTAGTACATGTTTTTAAAATGATTGTTAATTCCTACAAAGTACTTTTCCCCAACTTAACAGCAAATCACTCATTCATTAGGTCCTCCTTACTTTGTAATGTCTCTTTAGCCAAATAATATGTAAATTTCTTATTTTCTCATTATTTAGGACAGATATGTTAAAAAATAATCAAAAGTCACTATATACATACCCCATTCATTCATTCATTTCCAAAAGCGCCTGAATACCATGCAATGCTCTCAAATAAGACATCATCATAGGTTATTCAGCTGGTGTTACACACCCAGCATTATGCTACAGATGATCTAACAGGTTATGAGGCATTTCAATAAAGGAGACAGCTGAGAAAAGGCCCAGAAACATAAAAATGGAGGATCTGTGCCAGAATTAGCAACTATTCTACTGTTCTATTAGTAGAATAGTTCAATGTTCAGGTGTTTAGAACTCATAGAAGACAAAGCTCATTCCAGAAAGCTTTATACTCTAAATATCTCTGCTTCTTTAAGGTAAATGTCATATATTTTAAAATCATATGTATTTGTGTGCTTCTTTAATCATTCTAAATCTCAGAAGATGTTTACCTTCTTCACAGAAATGTATACTCATTTGGGAAAACCAGTTGTAACAAAATATATTGGTACCATCTGTGAAAGAGTTTAGTGAAAATGTGGTTAAGAGTTCATGCTCATGCTTGAATAAGTCTAGGGACTTGGTCATTATATCAACATTTTATTTTTTTAATTGTGATGATGAATAATGAATTGTCAACTCTGGAAACTTTATAGTAGCTAAAGAGCCATCAATATTACCAGATGCAAAGTTAAACCAACTTTTACAGATGAGAGATGCCTTTAGAATGGCTGTGATGAAATGTATTCCACCAGATGAGTTTCTGTGATATGATTGCAAAATGAACCTCTCTCTCTCTCTCTCTCTCTCTCTCTCTCTCTCTCTCTCTCTCTCTCTCTCTCTCTCTCTCTCTCTTAAACAGGCAAGGGAAGGGGCAGTCAGTCTGAGATTTACACCTGATTTGTGTTATAGTAATCTTTGAAATTAAGAAGTGTATCCTTGCATTTCATTAAATTCTGGCTAATGAGATAACTGTCTTCCCAAGGAGGGAATGATAAAGTGCTCAGGCCATAAAGCATAAATTAATACTGCAAGGTTAAACACTGGAACTAACTCATGTTTCAACAAAAGCCCCTACCAGCAGTTAAATTAACTGACATAAATACCATAAAATCTGTCTTTATTTTAGTTTCAGATGATGCTTCCTTTTACACCCCTGCTTTCAGTTTGTATAACTCATTTTTGCACATTATTGCATGCACCATTTGCCATTTAAAGAATCAGCTACAACCAGGAAGAGATTTAAGGAATCAAATACTCAGAGAGGAAAAAGAAACTGCTGGGTGTGGGGTATATCATATTGGAGATTGGTAGTGCTGTTGAAATATACTACAATAGACAATAGTAGTTCAAAGAAACAGTTAATTATGAGACGACCAGCCCAAAGAAATCTACTTTTTAAGCTTTTGATAGACATTTTGAAAAAAAATGCTAACGAAAACCTGTGGTGATAATAGGTTTGATATATATTCTGGCAAAAATTATATCACATTAATGAGGTGGCTTAAAGGGCTCATGCATTTTGTAGGAGGCATTTCAATGTATTAGTATAATTAGCAGTGATGAGAAAACTGTTTGGAACTGAATTACCTCTCACGAGTTCATTTGAGCTATATGAAATTACACCATGCAAGAAGGAAAATTATGGAGCCATCCAGAGAGAGTTCATGCCTGATTTGATCATAGCCACTAATTGGATGATCATTTTCGTAAAGCTTTTCAAATGGTTGACAGTTTCTGCCTCTCATTTTTTTTTTTTTTTAATGGACGAGCTCTTTATTTCTTGTACTAAGCAACCAAACATAGGTTTGTCAGAGATTTGGGTGTTTCTACAGAGAACTTACAGGTGTAATTGTCACAATCTGAGCAACCTTTGTCCCTTAATTAGCTGCTTTTGGGGAACCCCTAATGAGAGTTGCTGTTCTTGTTAACAATCTTAGTGAACACCTGATGAGTGAAGATCTCCAGGCCTGATGCATGTCAGCAGCCACCATATGACAGCAATTTAATGAAGTTAAAATCTGACCCAGTTGGGATGGATAGAGGAGCATTTGTGTTGTACTGCTGTTGATTCCTCTGTGTGTTCTTGTGTTATGTGTGTGTGTGTGTTTAATATAAGTGGGTGCTCTGGTGAAGGACAACAAAAATGTGAGGGTAGAGGGTAGAAAATGAAGCTTTATTAATAGATATGCTTTATGAACTCTATTCTTAAGGCAGCTGATAACCAGTATCGGAGGAGAACTGAAATAATGGAATTAGCTTTCTTTCTATAAATTGCTTTATGTGAACTGTATAATACAGCAAGATCTTACAGTTTGGGGGGGTAACTAAGTCTTATGCTTGTTTTCTGCTTAACTTTTAATTCATCTTCTCTATATATCCTACTTGAATCATAATTTCCATTGCAGCCCTACAACATTTCCAAATGGGATTCAATCATGTGGAGTTAACTTTTTTTTTAATTGTATTTTTATCAAATAATATGTAAATCAGAAAAGAAAATTATTATGAAAACATGCCACTTGATTTATTGCTGAAAAGAAAGATAACATTAGGTTAATATTCAATCTGACTGGCTAGTTCTAATATTGTTAGGAAGAGCTAGCTGAAATACAACATAGCAGTTTTTGTGGTGTGTAGAACTATGTGTGCAGATACATGCACATGTATGCACATGCTGAAGTTCTAAAGTGTTCTTTCTCATGGCTGAATATTGCAAACACTATTATTTGGAAGTTATACCCTAAATGAAGGTATTGGATATTACAGGCCACTTGCTAATAAACATTGCTTTTGGCAATTATATTTGCTATATACGTTATACCATAAATTGAAAGATGAAATATTAATAATCTCAAAGCTTTAATGAGTCCTCTGTCTCTACCCTGGTCTTTCTGAGCCTCTGATTTGCTTAGGTATGCAGAGAAGTTGCTATATTTTGTCACTCAAAGTTAAAACTGAGTATCTTTTTACTACAAACAGGATGTTTTATAAATGTGCTTGCTATGCTCAGGGTACATAATTTCAAGGCATCTGAAATTGAAATTTCAGGGAAGTAGAACTCAGAGATATTATTGTTCTTAGATAAGTTAATTATTTCAGAAAGAAAATCTCCTTGGTAATAAGTGAACCCCATTTTAACTTTTTTTTTTCAGTGCTGGAAGGGGTCATAGAGATTGGTGAACAAGTTGGGGGATTTAGATACAAGACATATTTACCATCTATACCCTGTTCCCTCACTGACATGTGTTTGTTCAAGTCACTAAAATAAAAAATAACCAACAAGTTATGAATGAAAAATAAAAAGGACATTTTAAAAAAATTCATCTTTCTCCCTGAATTGTTTTGTTGTTGTTCTTCTTGTTGTTGTTGTTATTGACTTTGTGGAAATTCCTTTTCCTTAGCTTTTTATTGTACAATCTCACCTACACTTTGCTTATTTTCATTTTGACTTATTTCCTTCTTGAACTGGAATTTGGTTACCTCTAAGTTTCCTTGTTAGTTACTCTTTCTTACATTTTTGTCTTCTTTCTTGTATTTATGTTGATTTTCTGAGTCCTTGTTCTCATATTTGATTGTTAGTTCAGCTGGGTATAGAATTCTAGGTACAAAATCATTTTCCCTCAGAACACTCCTCAGAATGCAATTCTGAATTATCTTATCCAAATATCTGATGAGAAGTATAATGCTAATTTGATTCTTAGAAAGCTTTTATTTAATCATATCTTTGATTATTGCTACTATCCTGATTATTAGCCTTCCTTTTCAGGAACATCTGAGGACTGAACTCCCTATTTCCTGTCTCCTATGTGTATTATTTTCTTCCTTCCTGTTTTCATGTCTTTGCTCTTTTACATTTAGAGAGATTTTAGGGTTGGTTGGTTGGTTTTTTCCTTCACAGTACTTAATTGAGCTTCCATAGCAATAACTCTAATCTGTTGTTTATTAACTTCCAAATGGACGTGAATTTTGCATTACATTTTTTAGTCTACACAAGCCTTTTTACTCTTCTCATATATTACTCCTCTTCAGCATATTAGACTCCCCTTATGACCTTCTGTTTCTACTTATGAGGGGCCAAGAATTATTTTATTATATTAAGAATGTCAGGAGTTCCCATTGTGGCTCAGCAGGTTAAGAATCTGACTAATATCCATGAGGATGCTGGTTTGATCCCTGGCCTCGCTCTGTGGTTTAAAGGATCCATCGTTGCTGCAAGCTGTGGTTAGGTCACAGAAATGGCTCAAATCTGGCAAATTGCTCTGACTGTGGTGAAAGCCAACAGTTGCAGTCTGATTTGACCCATAGCCCAGAAACATCCGTATGCTGCAGGTATGGCCCTAAAAAGAAAAAAATAATAATAATATGAAAAATTTTTTTAATTTTTTTTGTTTCCTGAAAACTTATATTTTCATTCTTCAATAATTTCTCTTCATTGTTGTTCTCTTTACAGTTGCCAGGATGGATTTTTTTTCATCAAATCAGTTGGACACTACCCCAACTTCCCACTTCCAAATATAAAAATGTACCTATATCTGCACCCAGTCTTTCTAAGCACTATGATTTGTTTTATAAGGTGTTGATGCTCTTCTATGAGGTGAAACTCACCACCTGTGATCCATATACTGTCTCCTCTCATCTTCTCAGAAACTTGTTTAACTAATGATGCTTCCTTTCTCTACTATAAAAGTCCCCTGACTAGAGCCAACATTTAACACATGTTGATGCTTCTCTTCTTTCACCTTCACGTACTTTTTGGAAGCACTGTTTACCTTCCCTTCTGCATTTCATCAACCACCATATGGTCCTTAGTCTACCCCAGGTTGGCTTTTCCCTACCCCCCATTAACATTGCTTCCATCCAAGAGAGTAATAACCTCTTTGCTTCTAATTTCAACGGCAATTTTTCACTCCACATTTCACTTGAATTCTCAGCAGAATTTCAAATGTGGTTAAAAGACTGCTCCTTCTTAAAACGATTTTTACCTGTGCTAGAGAATTTTCTGCCTGTATTCTTCATCCTTTTATCTATCTGGGTCTTTGGTATTTACATTATTGATTTCTATAAGCCTCATATATTAAAATGATTAGCATATGTATGTGATAGGAGCCATTTGAGCAAAGAGATATAGATCACTTAAGTCAATATAATATAGATACTTAGCAAACTCAGAAGAAAGATAATGAAGAAGAAATTTCCAGAAAATATATTCCCATTTCAAAAGAATGTATTTCTCTGAACTTCATAGTTCTATAGATTAAATCAAATGAATTACATACACGGACATAAATTCTTAATATTTCCTCTTGGGAAACTAAACCATGTTTGACAGCTTACCATTTTATCACACTGAGTATAGTAGAAAAGCTTTTATTTAGCCATGTACCTAATTTAGAGAAAAACATGTGGAGAAAATATTTGGGAAATGCAATCAATTGATGAGAAATATTAATAAATTTCTATATTCTTGTTGTGAATGTTATGATTCAGTTTTTTAGACAGGAGTCACTACTGGAATAAAAATCAAGGTTTTTAGGAAGAATGAATAAGGGAGATCATTATTAGGTAGGTCAGCAAGTACTCTCTACTGTAAGAGCTCTACATGAAAACTGCTCATTCATTCACTAAGGCTGTGAAGTGGAGAAAGTATGCATTCAGGCTTTTGAACTTCTTCCCTACTCTGCAAAACCAACACCTTTTCTGTAGCATCCAACACTCTGGTTGCTTTCTGCTCTAGATAAGTTTTTGTTTTCATTTTAGAGAGATCAAGGTGTTTATACTTTCCTCCTGTATTCTCTGGGAAAAACATAAACAACCCTAGAGACCTTAGGATTACAGAATGATTTTATTGATGCTTTTCTTTCACAGTCCTCTTAGCTAACACAAATACTTCCAAAATCACAACAAATAACAAAATTATAACTAGCAGAAAATGACATCTTTATTTATTTACTTTTTTATTTTTGGCCACAACTGTGGCATAAGTTCCCAGGCCAGGGTTTGAACCTACACCATGGCAGTGACCTGAGCCATAGCAGTGACAATGCTGTATCCTTAACTGCTAGGCCACCAGGGAACTCCAAAAAATGAAATATTTTTAAATCACCCTCATATATTATCATCTCTCTCATTGTAGTCTTTTAAATAAGTATTATTAGAATGTCCACTTTGAAGATAAGACATTCAGAAATAGTGATAAGCCAAAGGTGACGAGCCTTGTAAAGTGCAGACCCAAAACTTGATGTGAGATTTGTTGATTCTAAAGGCTGTGATATTTTTCTTTTCTTTTTTTTAAAATATCTTGCAATTTTATTTGTCAGTTTTTATTGTAATACTTGGTAAATGGACTCAATGAGCAGGAACTTGAAAAGGTTAAAGTGTTATGGGAGAAATTAATAGTTGCCTGGTCTGCATCTGTTCCCCTTTTGGGTAACAGAATTCTCATTATTTTCACTATGTCAAATGCATTTTCTATTCTCCCTTGCCCCTGAGAAGCAACTAGAGATAATGCCATAATGGAGAGGATGCCATGAAGGTAAATTCAGCTGTGAGATATACCTCCTAAGCTCTTGTCCCCTTCCTCTTTCTTGCTACCTGAAATAATCCCACTGGCAGCCATCTGGATCTGTGAGGTAGACTTCAGTACATAAACCAGATGCTAAGATAATGGATAAAAATAAGGAGTCATGACTGTATTTCTGGCCTGCCTATCTCTTGACATCTTTCATGTGGAGACTAAGTCCTTGGGTTTCAGTTTTTATTATTTGGATGTTTCTGCTCTATGTAACTGAAAAAAGCCCTGATAAAGATGTATAGTACTTCCTTAAATCAGAAAAAAAAATATTTATGGATTGTCTTTGAGCAGCATCCACGATAATCTTCTGCAAAAATATTGCCTAAGGCTATGTGTATTGTAGAAGCAGAAAACACTTTTTTTGGGGGGGGGTAACAAATTAATAGAATGATAAAATGTTGAGTTTATTAGGAAAAAAAATTGGATGGTTTGTGGCAATTATCCAGCATGAGGAGAGTTTATATATGGCAGTCATGCTGCTGGCAGAAAGCTGGTGGGTAGATTGACAGACTTAAAACAGTTATTTCAGAGTGAGGCTGCTGTGAATGTAGAAATAGCCTCAGACAGTTCATGCTCCTGAGGACAAATGATGCTTCGTTATTATGCTTGAACTATGATGAAATCAGTGAAGGCATCGTAGTAAGAAGCAAAACCATGGGGATGCTATTAAGAGTTTAGCAATTCTAGTTTGTGTAGGAATATGGATTCCACTTACCAAAATTAATAGCATATAGGGAAAGAAGAAAGAAGTTACTGTCATTGTTTTGAATTGCTCCTGAGCTATTCCATTGTGTCATGAATTTCAAGTCAAATTTCATGTTATTAGTATTCATTTTATTAGTGTGATGTATGTGTAGTGCCACAATATTACTATAATGAAATAATATGATATTATGAATTGTCTTCCACAGATCTAAAGTAGTGCTTGTAAAACATGTAGTGGAAACGCACATCAAAGTTAGAGGCAGAATAAGAGTGAAAGGAAAAGAGAAAGAGGAGGAGAGGAAGAGAGAGAATGATTCTTGCCTATTAGCTCCAGTTCTTAGGTATCTAAGTTACTTTCTTGGTTAATAGCACACTTTTGTATCAGTAGTCCTTTGCTTATAGGATATCATTTTTGTGTTCCATTTTAGTCTGTATCCTACATGGTCATAAATAAGTCTTTCTAATGTAGTATTATATTACTGCTCACCTAACTGGGCACATGAATCTTCATAGTCAAGCCAAATCCATACATTCCAGGTATTTATCTAGAAAAATACCAAGAAGTATTCTCTAATTGATGGCTTTATGAAGAGAACCAAAGAAATGTCTGAAAGTGACTGAATCTGAATTAACACTCAAATAAGAACTACATACTTATTTCTAGACTATTAACTTGGGCATACTTATATATAACAAATTAAAAATGGCATAAAATGGAGTTCTTGGAAGAATTTCTACTCTTTCTTCATCAAGGACCTGGAAAACCATTTTGCCATAGGAATTGTCTGTATTGGTTCAGTGTGGATTCTTTTTCAAGGTTCTGTTGACATTCTTTTGCTCAGCTATGGTGAGCTGGAGTGTTAATGCATCATGTCTGTATGATACAACGAATGAAATCTAAGGTCTTGAAATGTGGGTAGGAAGAAGACAGATTGAAGAAAAGGAGAAGGTATTCCAAACAACATGAACATCATACACAAATCCACACAGATAAAAATGACAGTGGCATGATTATTACACAGATTGTTGACTGGCCAGACTGGAATATGTGCTTGCATTTTGTGATTATGGCAGCAGAGTTTGGACAGATAGGGCGGGAATCTTGGACAACAGATGTTGTAGGTAAGTTTGGCATTCCAAGTACCAGAAGCTTTTCTGGACGTCAGAGAAAAAGGTTTTGTGACAAAAATGGTATATTTCAAATGCTATCTCCCTTGTGCAGAGGTTGGAACGAAATGGAGAAGACTGCTATAAGGAAAGTTTCAGCCAAGAGCATTTAGTTATAATTCATGTGTAATTAAGAAAAACTCAAACTATGTGAGAAAATGGGAAAGCTCCAATGTACAAAGGAAGAATCAATTCCACTTAGTCACTTTAATAAATTAGAAAAGCATCAAATGACAGAGTCATAGAAGCTAAAAATGGCCCTTTAGTGAGGTTGATTTCTTTATTATTTTAAATTTAGGAATGGTAAAATTTAATTAAATTTAAAATAACTTAAAAGGGAAGGGTAAATTATAGTGTACCTTAGAATCCTCATATATTTAAAACGCATAACATATGTGAATCCTATAGATTTGGTTAGTTTGGTTTGCCATAAAAGCTAGAATAAAAAGTATATATTTGAATAGACATGAATTTTTCTGATGATTTCTATATATTTTGAGATGATGGGGATTTTTGTTGTAGTATAAATAACTGCAAATTTTCACATTTGACTATTTGGAATTATCAAACTTACTTGAAACCAAAGTCAATACCTTCTAAACCACTCCTGCTATACACAGAAATATTTTCATTTGAATGATGTAATTAGTGCAGACTAGAAATAAGGAGAAAATTATAGTTCATGACATTTTTAATGACCTCAGAGCATTAATTGCTAAATGAGAAAACAAGCTTGTCTTCTTTTCTATTTCTCCTGAAGGGCTAAATTAGTGGGCAAGATATTTAGCCAAATTCTGCTTCACCATCTCCAAGTAAGTTGCCTATAGTAGCTAAAGCATGCTTTATAAAAGGATCTTCAGGAAGATTCATTTGATCTGTTTTCCCACCAGTTGCAAAAATATACTTTATTACATGCTGATGCTCTTATATGGTATACAAGGAGTTAGTGCTTGGTAAATGATATTACGCATGCATTTCTAAACATAGTGTCTGGGGAAAAGCTGTCAAGTTCATCAAAAATAGGAAAGATTTTACATTTGGAACTGTGTCATAGAAGGAAATTGCTTACTGTTGGAAGTGATCAGGGTAAGAATTATTAACACTCTTCCTCGACTCATTTTTCTCCAAGCTCTTAGCCTCCCTTGATGTGCTCTATATTTATTTATTGATTGACTGACTGTCTCTCACCGATAGACTGAGAGCTCCATGAGGGCAGGGATTTTTGTGGCATTATGGGTATTTGTTCTAAGAATCTACTCACATCCCAGTTTATGTGTAACTGCTAAATTGTAACTGTCTGGTGAGCAATGTGTCACTTTGATAACCATGATTTTGAATGACACTCACTGTTCTGTGTCTGCATATTTAGGTAGGCAATTAGATTGTTCTAGTTTATAAAATAAATGTAATATTGTATATAACTCTAGAAAAAATGAAGATCTTGGCTTTTCCATTTTAATATTATGAATTGATAATGTATTATAATCTGGTATTGTAGATGTTCTCACATGGTATTCCATGTAAATGTTCTGTGACTTATTTCGTATAGTCTGAGAGAACTGACAAAATAAATTTGGAAAACTGTAATAAGCAGCAATCCAAATAAAATATGTTTAAGCTGACTTAAAACGCAAGTGGATTCTCCAATTTTCCTCTTGCCTTCACAAATGTTTGCCAGTTGCTTCTCCAGACTAAAATATCTCAGGAAATTCAATATTCCTCACCATGCAAATCCACCACTGAGCTACATGGGGTAAGATTACAGAAAAGTATCATAAACTATAGTAGAATTAAGTGGTAAACGGGACATAAATTAAGGCATATGAGAGCAAATAAAAATTAGATTTTATTTCTAAGAGCTAATAACTATGTATGGGAATAGAAAAACACAGGTGACAGAAATTTGGGGTTTTAAAAGTATTGTTTCCTGATTTGGGTGGTTAAATAATGACAATCATTAAAGAGCTTCTTCCAGATTTTCCCTTCCCACTGGGTCAATTTGGTTAAATCTCCATGATGTTATGTCCTATTTTTTGTGACTTCCAAAACACTCCTCCCTTTGAATTTTCTATTCAAAGAAAGATATAGAAAAATCACGGTTTTATCTCAGATCATAGGACTTTTATATCTTTGACTGAAAGGTCATCATCTTTTTTTCATTTAAGAAAAATATATATATTTAAAGTAAAGTCATTTCACAAAGCTTCAACTTAGTTAAAGAGAAGTAATTTCCTTGGAGATTATTTGACCTGATAGAAACTGACTGTGGAAAAAATGAACAAGAAATTTTAAACACCATTCTATTTGGGGAATGTGATTTAGAGCTTGTATTTAAACATACATGAGTGAGTCTGATTTTCTGAATATTGAGACCCCCAAAGAAAGAAGTGAATCTGCACTGAGCCAAATTTAACAAACAGGTTAGCTTTGTATTTGCTTCTCAACTCTTTTCTGCATGCCATGGATAGCATCACATGCCTGACTGACATGAAGCAACAATTTAAGGTAAATTGTCCTTTCTAAGTGTACTGAATTACTTGGTCCTAGTCGAAGTAAGGATAGAGAACAAATGGTTAGAAATCTGTTTCAAGGTGGGCATTCAATTTCTTGAGTACTAGATGTTCCCTACTCTTCTTTATATTTATCAGTCTGAAAGGGAGAGTGAATGGTATTTTGCAGTTTTAACTTTGCTTCTTTTCTACATGTAATTTTGAATTGCTTTAAGCAAGTTAATTAGAAATTTTGTTTTTCTTCTTTATTGGATAGATGTATATATTTTAATTAGTTTGGGGCATTTGTGTTTTATAATTGATCAATGAAATCTTGTTAATCATTATAAAACTCAAGATCTGTTACCAGTTTTATATATATATATGTATGTATGTGTGTGTATATATATATGTATGCATATATATATCAATGTCTTTTTCCCTATCTCTATCAGTGAGTTATTTCATACATTTGTAATACAATTAGATCCTTTTGTCACATTCTGCATTTAAATCTGGGATCCCTTGACCTCTTAAATTATTTTTTAAACATTTGCATGCATTAAAGTTTATTCTTTGTATTGTAAGGTTCTGTGGGCTTTGACAAATAGTGTCAGGTATCCATCATTAAAGTATCCTACAAAATAATTTCACTAACCTAAAAATGTTTTTGTTTTTTTTTAAGATTTTTATTTTTTCTATTATAGTTGACTTAATGTTCTGTCAATTTCTGCAGTACAGCAAAGTGACCTCATATATACATATACACACATATATACATATATATACATATGTACCTATACACACATTTATACATATATTTATGCACACACACACACACACACATTCTTTTTTCACATTAACCTCCATCATGTTCCATCACAAGTAATTAGATATAGTTCCCTGTGCTATACAGCAGGGTCTCATTGCTTATACACTCCAAATGCAATGGGTTGCATCTACTAACCCTACCATCACTAACAAGTCAACAGACACTTGCTGTTTTACAAACCCCTGGCAACCCCTGTCCAGGTTACTCTTTCTATAGTTTTGTCTTTTCCAGAATGCCGTGTATATGGAATCATGCAGTATTTAGCCTTCTTAGACTGTCTTCTTTCACTTAGCATTTAAGAGTCATAAATGTTTATGTGAGCCTTGATAGTTCATATTTTTTTATCACTGAATTGTATCCCATTTTATGGATATACCACAGTTTATTTATTCAACCATTTATCCAAAGACAGCATGGTTGCTTCCATAATTGGATATTTATTAATAAAGTTGCCATACACATTCATGTGCAGGTTTTTGTGTGGATATTAGTTTGTAAATCCTTTGGTTAAATACCTAGGAATGTAATTGTTGAATCATATAGGAAGACTATATTTAGCTTTGTAGATTTTTTCCTTTCAGCGCTTTAAGTATATCTTGCCACTCCCTCCTGGCCTGTAGTGTTTCTGTAGAGAAATCAGCTGATAGCCTTATGAAGGTTCCCTTATAACTAATGCTTTGCTTTTCTCTTGCTGCCTTTAGAATCCTCTCTTTATCTTTAACTTTTGCCATTTTTATTATAATATGTCTTGATGTGGGCCTGTTTGGGTTCAAATTGTTTGGGGTCCTCTGTGCTTTCTGTATCTTGATATCAATATCCTTTAGATTTGGAAAGTTTTCAGCCATAATTTCTTCAAATATATTTTCAATCCCCTTTTCTTTTTCTTCTCCTTCTGGAATTCCTATTATGTGTAGATTGATCCACTTTATATTATCCCATAGGTCTCTTATATTGCTTTCATGGTTTTTCATTTGGTTTTCTGTCTGCTGTCCTGTTTGGGTGATTCGCATTATTCTATCTTCCACATCACTAATTCATTCCACAGCATTATTCATTCTGCTCTTTATTGCCTTTAGCTCAGTTTGTATCTCTGCAAATGAATTTTTTAGTTTTTCTTGGCTCCTCCTTATATTTTCTAGTTCCTTTCTAAGAGAATCTGCATTACTCTTCATATCCTCTCTTAATTCCTTCAGTATATTCACTGTCTCCCTTTTGAACTCAAAGTCTGTCAGACCTCAGAGGTCTGTTTCATTGTTGACTGCTTTAGGTGAATTCTTCTGTTGCATTAACTGGGAATGGTTTCTGAGCTTCTTCATCTTGTTTGTGTTTTTCTTTTCTTCCAGAGCCTAAGTCTCAGCACCCAGCCCCCACCCAAGCATTTGAACATTCTTCATATCTTATTTGCCACCTGTATATATTCTTTTTTATTAAGCTTCATTAAGGTATAATTGACAAATAAAATTGTAAGATACTTAAAGTGTACATCATGAAAGGATTCCCTGCATCAAGTTTTTAACATGCATCCATCTCCTCACATATTTACCCTTTTTTGTGCATGTGAGAACATTTAAGCTTCACTCTTAAGAAATTTCAATTATATACTATAGTCACTATATCATGTTAGATCCTCAGACCTTATTCATCTTATAATTAAAATTTGTACCCTTTAACCACAAGTCCCTATGCCTACTTCTCTCACCCCCTCAGCCCCTGGCCACCACTTTTCTGCTGTTAAGTTCAACTTTTTTTGGTAGATTCCACATATAGTTGATACTGTGCAATATTTGCCCTTCTCTGACATTTCACTTAGCATAACGTCCTCCAAGATCATACATGTTGTCACAAATGACAATTTCCTTCTTTTTAAGTTAGATAATATTTCATTGTATACTTATGCCACATTCTCTATAACCATTCATCATCCATGGATGCTTAGGTTGTTTCCATACCTTGGCTATTAGGTCACTTCCATACCAATTAACACAAAAGTACAGATATCTCTTTGAGGTAATGGTCTTGTTTCCTTTGGCTATATACCCAGAAGAGAGATGGGTATATATTTTTAATTTTTTGTTATATTTTTAATTTTTTGAAGCACCTCCATATTGCTTTACACAGTTGCTATCCCAGTTTACATTCCCACCAAGAGTAAGTGTTCCTTTTCTCCACATTCTCATAAGCACTTCTTATCTCTTGACTTTTTGGTAATAGATATCCTAACAGATGATGTCTCATTGTGGTTTTGATTTGCATTTTCCTGATAATTTGTGATGTTAACCATGTTTTCATGTACCTGTTATTCATTTATATGTTTTCTTTGGAAAAGTGTCTATTCAAATCATTTGCCCATTTTTTAATTGGGTTATTTGTGGGTTTTGGTACTGATTTGTATGAGATTCTTGTCTATTAATCCTTACAAGTTATATGGTTCCCAAATATTTTTCTCCCATTCTATAGTTGCCTTATCCTTTTGTTAATGGTCTCCTTCACAATACCAAAGCCTTTTAGTTTGATATAGTCCCACTTGTTTATTTTTGCATTTGTTGCCTATGATTTGGTGTCAAATCCAATCATTGCTAAGGCCAATGTCAAGGAGTTTGCCCCTTGTATTTTCTTCCAGGAGTTTTATGTTTAACTCTTTAATTGATTTTGAGTTGATTTTTTTGTAAGATGTAAGATCAAATTTCATTCTTTTGCATGAGACTGTTGAGTTTTCTTAACATCATTTATTGTAGGGACTGTGTTTTCCCCAGTGTATATTCTTGGCTCCTTTTCTATAAATTAATTAACATTATATGTATGGATTTATTCTGGGCTCTCTATTCTGTTCCATTGATCTGTGTGTCTGCATTTATGTCAATACCATATTGTTTTTATTACTACAGCATTGTAGTATAGTTTGAAATCAAGAAATGGGATGCCTCCAGCTTTGTTCTTCTTTCTCAAGATTGCTTTGACTAACCGTGGTCTTTTATGGCTCAATACAAATTCTGGGGTTTTTTCTTTTATTTCTGTGAAAAATGTTTTGCAATTTTGATAGGTATTTCTTTGACTCTGTAGATCACTTAGGATAGTATAGACATTTCAGCAATATTAATTCTCCCAATCCTTAAACACAGCACATCTTTCCATTTATTTGCATATTCAATTTATATCATTAATGTCTTATTTAGTTTTCAGTATACAGATCCCTCACCATAAAATTTATTCCAAAGTATTTTTGATGCTATTGTAAATAGGATTGTTTTTTAAATTTATCTTTGTGATAGTTCATTTTTGGCATATAGAAATGGAATTTTTTTTACATATTTATTTTCTATCCTACAACATTACTAAATTTGTTGACTAATTCTAACAGGGTTTTTGTGCTGGCATCTTTAGGATTTTTTCTATATTATATCATGTCATCTGCAAATAGAGACAGTTTTCTACCTTTCTGATTTGGATGCTTTTTATGTCTTTTTCTTGCCTAATTGCTCTGATACTATGTTACATTTCACATTCAATTTAAAGCTCAATTAAAAAATTCCAGGAGTTCCCATCATGGCTTAGCATTAACAAAGCCAAGTAGTATCCATGAGGACACAGGTTCGATCCCTGACCTTGCTCAGTGGATTAAGGAAGCAGCGTTGCTGTGAATTGTGGTGTATGTTGCAGATGTGGCTTGGATCCTGCACTTTTGTGGCTGTGGCATAGACCAGCAACTAGACCTCTAATTCAACTCTTAGCCTAGGAACTTCCATATGCTGTGGGCACAGCCCTAAAAAGACCAAAATAAATAAATAAATAAATAATAAAAAATAAAAATTCTAAGAAAATTTTTCTTCCTTTAGGCCCACAGGTGTGGCATATGGAAGTTCCCAGGATAAGGGTCAGATTAGAACTGTAGCTGCCCACCTATGCCACAGCCACAGTGATGCCAGATCCCAGCCACATCTGTAACATATACTTCAGCTCATGACAATGTGGGGTCCTTAACCACTGAGCGAGGCCAGAGATAGAACTCACATCCTCGTGGATACTAGCTGGGTTTGTAACCCAGGTGCTTCAGGAGATAATAATTGGGAAAGATACAAATGTATATATTAATTTGGGAGAAATTGACATCTATAAAATTTTCAATCTCACTATGTATTTATTCAATTTATATAGTCTTTAGTGAAATTTTAAAATCTTACTTATATTGTTGCTGAATATTTATTATTTCCTTTATTCTACATTGTTTAAATTTTGGATGTTATTATGAACATGATTTTCCTATTATATTTGAATTGGTTATTTATGAATTTATTCTATTTATTTTGTAATTATGCAGTTTACTGAACTCTCATTACTTCTAATACTCAGTTTATTCACTTGTTTTCTGGAAAGTTATAGATTGGTTATTATATTTTAGTGATGCTGATGACAATGATAATTATGATGAAGAAAAAGCTGGTGATTTTATAGCATATCACTGGTTAAGCACAGTATTTATGAACATACACTTTAGAATTAGGAAGGTGTGATTTTCTGCAATAATTATACTTGTTTTCCCTTCTCTCTTGTGTTTATTAATTTTCTAAAACATGTATTTTGTAAGTGATGTTGTGGACATTCTTGACTCAGTCTGTCATTAATAATAATGCCTCTAGCACAGCACTTTCAAAACCAATATCCCATGCATCATTGGTCCCATGGAGTGTTCCTCCAAAATAATTTGCCCAATTAGGCATACTTATATGTAATGTACACTAAATCCTCTACTTTAAGGTTCACGCTTCATTTTAGCACTTTAAAATGAGCAATTATCAATAATTTTACATTATATTTTCTAACCTAGCATTTACAAAACTTTTATGACTCTGGAACTCTTTCATGGGATTCCTATTAATACTCCAGCAGCAGCATGTGTTCTTTTGAAAAATGCTTTTGTTATTTAAATTTCTGAATCCAGGGAGTTCCCGTAGTGGGGCAGTGGTTAACGAATCCAACTAGGAACCATGAGGTTGAGGGTTCGGTCCCTGCCCTTGCTTAGTGGGTTAAAGATCCGGCGTTGCCGTGAGCTGTGGTGTAGGTTGCAGATGTGGCTCCGATCCTTAGTTGCTGTGGCTCTGGCGTAGGCGGGCAGCTACAGCTCTGATTCGACCCCTAGCCTGGGAACTTCCATATGTCGCGGGAGCGGCCCAAGAAATGACAAAAAGACCAAAGGAAAAAAAAAATATTTCTAATCCATATTCATGTGAAATTGGCCAGTCTAGAAATTTCCTTTTATCCAACTTGGTTATCAAGGTTAAATTAGTTTTAAAAAAAATAAATTGAGGTTCTTTTTTATTTTTTTTCTTTTCCCTCTCTCCTTTTATATTGCAGAAAAGAGTTTATATAGCGTAGCGAGACATGTTTCTTTGAAAACTCCATCTTGTCCTTCTTTACTTTATCCCATCTTCTGCTTTACTTTATCCAATCTTCCTGCTTGAAAAACAGTCACAATGCTGGTAAATGACTTAAGCTTAAGAACAAAGACTGTTATGTGCCTAAAGGTCAGAGTAAAAGCTTAACCTTTTACCAGCTAAGTGGCTTTTAAAATAGTAAAAGAACTTATAAAATAGTAAACAAACCCTATATCTGCCACACCCATAGGCCCTCCTCACTTGATCTCATCTAAAGAGCACAATAAAAGCCTGTGGTTTCTTGAGGCAGGGCTCTTGGTCCCTGAGACCTTGAGTCCCCCTGGTTCCCACCTTTACTGTCTCTGTGTCTTGTTTTATGTTAACTTTTTTCCTTAAGTTTCACAGCACCCGTTCTTCAGCCCCATCCTGCTGAGCTGGTCTCGCCAATATAGCATAGGAATATCTGTTCCTTTAAGATTTAAATAAACTCACCTGTGAAACTAACAACTGTACTTTATTCACTAATTTTGCAAATAAAAACTCATGACTTCCATATTCATTGTGCATGTTACCCTTTATTATTAAATGTTTTTCCAATACTTTCTGCCTTGAATTCCACTTTTTTAATATCATACATAGCCACTATTTTTTTGTTTGTTTAGTCATTTTGTTTAATAGAAAAATCTTAAAGAAAATACATGCCTTATTTTTTTAGACACCTTTCAACTTATTCATTTTATTGCAATAACCATATGTTTATTTTATTTCTGTCATAATGTTTTCTGATATTATAATAAAAGTGTTGCTTTTATTTGTTATTATGTACTATATAAATTGTTTTATTTTTGATTTTTAATTCTCTTAATCTTTTTATTTTCTAAATCATACTTTAAGCAGTTTTGTCCTAAACATTATTTTAAAGAGTTAAGCAATACCTATTTCTTTCCTTCTTGACCACTAAGTACATTAACAACATTGGTATAATTTGTTTTTTCCTCCTGCCTTCTCATTCTGTGGTGATTTTTGGCATTATCCAAGATTAGTATGTCTTGTTCCTTATTTTTTTTTTTTACTTTATACTTCTCTTTTAAGGTAATATTTAGAAATTTTCAATTCACTCAATTTTATAATGTTCATGAGATATTTAATCTAAATTCTTTTGTTTCATTGCTTTAAAATTCTTGCTTTTTTTAGCAATACATTTTTCCCATTACTGAATTTTTTATCTTGAAATATCCCTTAGTTATTTGAAATATATCTTGGAGTAATATCTTAAGAAAAGTACATGAATGGTTTACTTATCAAGTCTTTCATGTAGGAGACTCTTTCTATTACTATCACACATAAATGCCAACTTTGTGCAGAATAGAGGAAGGGCCAGGAGAGTCATCCAAATTACTAGAATGGTTAGAATACTAACCCTAGTAAAATGGTTAAAATTCTTTACTCCTCTTTGTGTCTTTTCTAAAATTTTGAAATTATGTTTAACTATTTTCTATTAACTAACTAGATGATTCCTTAGAGTATTATCATATCTTTTTTACTGCTGTGTAAATAGTTTTTTCAAACACTGTCTTAATTTTTATGACTCAAGCTCAAAAAAGTGTTCTTAATTTTAATAATATGAAACTTGGTGAAAGTTTCCTTGATTTTTATGGATAATATTAACACTTTATAGATCTCAATCAGGGCAGTGATTGACTTTTACTTTTAAAGACTGAAGACCCCTAATATTCTTAATATTCCTATCCCTTTATTTCTCCTATTTTACTCCTTTTTCCCCTACTATTACTTATTTTTTTCTTTATTTACCTCAAACTCATGCCAAATTAAATGCAATACTATATATATAAATAAGACAAAAGTTTATTTTTTGCCTTCAATGAGTTTCTTATAGATAGGCAAATTATTTTGGCCCTTTCGCAATAGATAACATTGCAACATGTATACTTGGGAACTGTTCACAGTGGCTCATTAGCAAGGCCCCTTTATTTCATCCATACAGTTTGGGTTTTCAAGCTCAAGCCCATTCATCTGTAATTTTTCTGTCAATTTTTAAGATTCATAGGATTCATCCATAAATACATCATCATTCGCTTAGGTCTCAATCTCACTAGTTTGACTCTCATTTAAAAATAGAAAATGAAACAATGCACTTACTCCAAAGGAATTATCAAAAGTGACAAAGAGAAAAAACAATTGATGTATCATTTATTGTCAAATCTTACACAACTGTGGACTTTTGGAGTGAAAAATTCATATGAGTAAATCTCTAAGGAATTGAAACACACTGGCTGTTCTGTTATTCTCTATTCTAGTGAAATTATTAATTAGACTTTTTTCTAATAAAAAGATTTGTAGAGTCATTAAACTGGGGGATTTTCTAACTTTGATAAATCATTTGATAAAATTCAGTGTCCATTTTTTATTTAAAAAAAACTCTAGAAAGTGGACCTAGAGGGAAAACATCTCCACACAATAAAGGCCATATATGGCAAATCCACAGCTAACATCGCACTCAACTGTGCAAAGCTGAAAGCATTCCCTCTAAGATCATGAAAAAGACAAGGATGCCCACTCTTGCCACTTTTATTCAACATATGTTTGGAAGAACTAGTCACAGCAATCAGAGAAGCAAAAGAAATAAAACAAATCCAAGTTGGAAAGGGAGAAGAGAAACCATCACTCTTTGCAGATGACATGATACTATACATTGCAAAACCTAATGTTATCACCAGAAAACTACTAGAGTTCATCAATGAATACAGTAGAGTTGCAGGATACAAATTTAATATATGTGTCTGCATTTCTATACCCTAACAACAAAATACCAGAAAGAGAAATTAAGGAAATAACCACATTTACCACCATATCAAGAAGAATAAAGTACCTAAGAATAAATCTACCCAAGGAAGCAAAATGTCTATACTCTGAAAATTGTAAGATATTGATGAAATAAAGATGACACAAATAGATAGAAAGATATACCATATTCTTTGATTGGAAGAATCAGTATCATTAAAATAATCACACTACCCAGGGCAGTCTACAACTTCAATGCAATCCCTATCAAAATACCAATGGCATTTTTCACAGAACTATAAAAAATAATTCTAAAATTTATATTGAAACACAAAAGGCCCCAAATAGCCAAAACAATCTTGAGAAAGAAGAATGGATCTGGATCAGTCAGACTGCTTGACTTCAGATAATACTATAAACCTGCAGTCATCAAAGCAGTATGGTTCTGTCACAAAAACAGACACATAGATCAATGGAATAAGATAGAAAGCCTAGAAATAAACCCATGCATTTACAGTCAATTGGTATATAATAAAATAGACAAGAATATACAATGGAGAAAAGACAGTCTCTTCAATAAATGGAGCTAGGAAAACTAGATAGCTATATGTAAAATAATGTAATTAGAACATTCTCTAACTCCAAGTACAAAAATAAACTCAAATGGATTAAAGACCTAAATGTAAGACCCTGTACTATAAAACTAGAGGAAAAATAGGCAGAATACTCTTTGACAATAAATTACAGCATTTTTTTGGATCTGTCTCCTAAAGTAAAGGAAATAAAAGCAGAAATAAACAAGAGGGATCTAATTAAACTTAAGAGCTTTTGCATAGCAAAGGAAACTGTAGACAAGATGAAAAGACAACCTACTGAATGGGAGAAAATATTTGCAAATGGAATTAACACAGTTTTTCTTAAACAACATTTATTCATGGCCCTATTTTTTACACATTTCTGGGAAGTGTTTCCTGTCTTATAAATTTAATAACTTATGCAATTCAATTATTTTATGCAACTCACTTCTTTAAAAGTCCTATTTTATTTGTACATTAAAAAATTACATGTAGGAGTTCCTGTCGTGGCTCAGTGGTTAACGAACCCAACTAGCATCCATGAGGACACAGGTTCAATCCCTGATCTTGCTTAGTGGGTTAAGGATCTAGCGTTGCCGTGAGCTGTGATATGAGTTGCAGGCGCTGCTTGGATCTCTCATTGCTGCAGCTGTGGTGTAGGCTGGCAGCTATAGCTCTAATTGGACCCCTAGCCTGGGAACCTCCATATGCTAAAAAGACAAAAATGTATATAAATATAGGAAATATTTTGCTTTCAAAATTATTTGTCCCTCAAGTGGAAAATCTTCGAATCACATAAACTTGAAAAATGATAAAATACAATAGAATGAGTAAAAGGAAGTGAAGTGAGAAATGGCAGAAAACTGAGCCAATGACTATCATGGGAGATGATCTATAGATTTAGAGCCTGAACAGCACACGGTTCAGTAAAACAAGCATTTTGTATTTCTACACAAAAGGGCTAGTTTAAATGTAAATCATTTTTGAATATCAGTAAGTTCTAGGTATCTCATTAATTGCTCTAATAAAACCTATATTCTTATCCCCAAGAAATGCCAATCTAAAGCACAGAATAGTCCTTCTATAGGACAAAGATTTATGAGCTACAAGATGTGAAACAGTTCAGATACTAAGCTTATTAAATCTTGACCTCACAACTATCCTTTATTTTGACTAAAAGACAAATAAGAATGGCTATGAAGACTCCAATCCATACACCATACTGAAAATATAATATATAGATTAATTTTCTTTTTAAGGAGAGTATATTATAAACACAGAAAGTAAAATTGAAAATATAGTCTCATTTAAATTTTTGTACCAATCTGCTTTTACTTATTTTTAATTAATAATATGATCAATGAAAGAAAAAGATAGTTGTCACTTGAAAGTATTTTTTATTGCTAAATTTTAAGGAATTCAAGATTTCATTTTTATTATAGTTTTTTGGAAGAGTAGTCAACAGTATCCAGAAGTTTAAACCAGATTTAAGAAATCATCCACTAGACCATAATATATTATCAAATTTTAAAACGACTTAAGATAGACCGTACTGGCTCCAAACTATACACCAAAGACATATGGGTGCACCTTAAGTTCCCTCTGTTATCGTGGCATATATTATGGTTATCATGGCATAACATTAATATGACCTATGTGGTGCACAGCAAGAAAAATCTGTGGAAAAGGAAACCATAATAACAAGACCTAGGACTATTCTATACTCCTTTAAAGGGCTTTTAACTATGGACTTTGAGGAATACCTTCAATAATATTGGATGAATTATTACTTCGATCATTACCATATAGCTTGGTAATTCGGGAAAGGAAATACCAGTGTCCAAATTACCTTTGATCTAAACCATTCTCTTAGCCAAGTGCCCTTTACTAGAAATCTTTCTCAGTGATACATCATTCTGAGCGTTTGTTCACTTACCTTGTCCTTAAAAATCTGTGGGATCTGTTATTCTAACTTGGCACAACTTTCTAAATTTCCCCAGCCTTTGATTAGAAATTTGAACAAGAGAGGTCAGACCTCCCAGTGGTGGATTGTTTCATAACTGCCTTGCCATATAGAGAAAATAATGTTGGATATACATTTTATATCACATATAAAGGCATATTGCAGGTATATTCAAGACCTAAATGAGAAAAGCAAAACTATAGAGCTAGTTACAAAACTATATAAAAATATTTTTGTAACCTTGAAGATGGAAAGAATTTCTTCAGTAAGCCGACATGATAAGGTAGGGTACTGATGGTTTTGATTGCATAAATAATAAGTATTCTATTCACAAACGACACTTTAAACAAAATTAACAGAAAAATAGTTGGAAAAATACTTAGAATGTCAAAAACTAATTAGGAACTGAGACAAATCAGTAGGGAAAAAAACAATGTTTTCAACAAATAGTGCTTGGACAACTGAACATCCACAGGCAAAACTATAAAGTTGAGGATTTCTGTCATGGCACAGAAGGTTAAGGATCCGGTGTTGTCACTGCAGAAGCTTGAGTCACTGCTATGGTGTGGGTTTCATCTCTGGCCCAGGAAATTCCATATGCCCAGAGCATGGACAAAAAAAAAAAGTAAAGTTGAATTACCTATTCATACCATTCACAAAAATTAACTTAAAATGGATTATAGATATGAATGTAGGAGTTCCCATCATGGGGCAGTGGAAACAAATCTGACTAGTATCCATAGGATGAGGGTTCGACATCTGGCCTCAGGGGGATCCGGTGTTGCCATGAGCTGTGGTGTAGGTCACACGTGGCTCGGATCCTGCATTGCTGTGGTGTTGGCTGGTAGCTATAGCTCCAATTTGACCCTTAGCCCAGGAACCTTCTTATGCTGCAGGTGCAGCCCTAAAAAAAACCAAACAAAAAAAATGTAAGAGCAAAGACTATAAAAGCTTTAGAAAAAACAATGGGGCCAAACTTTGAGTTAGGCAACACCTTCTTAGATATGAAATCAAAGATATAAGTGAAAAAAGAAAACTAGAGAGAATTGACTCCATACCATTAAAAACTTTTATTCTTCAAAGGACTCCAACAAGAAAGTGAAAACACGGCCCATAGAATAGAAGAAAATATTTGCAAATCATGTAACTATTAAGGGACTTATATCTAGAATATAGAGAACTCTTAAAACTCAACAATCAAAGGACAAGTAATCCAATTTAAAAATGGATAAGAGGAGTTCTGGTTGTACCTCAGGGGGTCATGAACCCAACTAGTATCCATGAGGATGCAGGTTTGATCCCTGGCCTTTCTCAGTAGGTTAAGGATCTGGCGTTGCTGTGAGCTGTGGTGTAGGTGGCAGACATGGCTCAGATCCTGTGTTGCTGTGGCTGTGGCGTAGGCTGGTGGCCACAGCTGATTTGACCCCTAGCCTGGGAACCTCCACAGGCTGCTGGTGCAGTCCTAAAAAGACAAAAAAAAAAAAAAAAAAAGAACTGACTAGTGATCTTGATTTATTTGGTTCAGATCTGGCATTGCCGTTGCTGTGCCATAGGCTGGCAGCTGCAGCTCCAGTACAACCCCTAGCCTAAGAACTTCCATATGCCACAGGTGCGGCCCTAAAAAGCAGGGAAAAAAAGGGTAACAGATTTTAATAGACATGTCTCCAAAGTGGGAGATAAAAAAAAACACGATAAGCTACTACTATTAAGATAGCTATAATTTATAAAATAGGAAATAATTGGCAAGCATGTGGAGAAATTGAAACCCTCATACCTTGCTGGTGAGAATGTAAATCATGCAGCTGCTTTGAAAAACTATTAGATAATTCCTCAGAATGTTAAACATTGTTTTCATATTATCCACCAATTCTACTTCTAGTTATATACTCCAAAGAATGAAAATATACATCCATGTAAAAACTTGTACATGAATGTTCATACTAGCACAATTCATAATAGGCTAAAAGTGGAAACAATCCAAATGTCTAACAATTGATGGATGGATAAACAAAATTCCACCACATTAGAATACTATTTGGTAGTAAAAAAGAATGACAAATTGATATATGCCACAACATGAGTGAACTTCAAAAATAGCATGCTAAGTCAAAGAGGCTAGTCACAAAACATTTTTATGACTTCTCTTATATGAAATATCCATAATCCATAGTAAGGAAATCTATAGAGATAGAAAGTAGTTTCATGAGTACCTTGGACTGAGAATTTGTACGGGAAGGTGGAATGGAGAGTGACTGCTAATGGGCATGGGGCTTCTTTTTGTAACGAAATATTCTAAAATTGATTGTGGTGATGCTTGCACAACTCTGTGAATATAATAACTGCTGAATTGTACACTTTAAATAAGTGAATAGTGTGGCATATGAATTAACCATAATAAAGCCATCTTTAAACATAAAGAAATCTTTTAGTTTTCACTAATGTTAAGATGTTAATGTTACAGAAAATTAGGTAAAGTTTATATTAGGACAATCTGTATTTTTTTGCAACTTCTTTATTTAAAAAAAATTCCAAAATGAAAGTTAAAAATTAAAAGCTATTTAGAGTCTCGCATCTAGTGTAGTCAAGAATTCTTCAAAGTAACAAAAAAAAGATTGAAAATCTGGAAATTAATAGATAAATCAGAGAACATGAACCATTAATGACTAAAAGTTTATGAAGAAAATTCTCATGAGTTAAAGAAACAGTGTAAAATAATATAGAGCAATGGCATAACCCTTTGTCTGTGAGATGACAAGAAAGTCAGATATGTCAAGGTTTTTTTAAGAAATGGCCGAACAAGAACTCTGATGAGAATGTGAACTGGTGCAGCCATTCTGAAGAGTAATAGGATGACCCAGCATCCCCATTCCTCCCATTGTACCCCAACGTCCCTCATGAGAAATTCCACAACGGAAAAGATGTTAAAATATTCATTGCCATGGTCTTTGTGATGTTAGATGTTGGAAGCAATATATATTTCCACCATGGAAAGAATAGATACATGAAATGTAGGATTTGTATAATATGAAATACTCTGGAGAAGTTAGAAGCAGTTAACAAGAGGTTTTATATTTTTCCCCGTCAAGGACAGATTCTAAAATTGTGAAAAATAATGAGTGATGAAAATAAGAAAGCAGTATTGGTAACATAATATTCTTTATGTAACTATAAGTTATAGATACAAAAAGTTAGGCATTTTTAAAACATATACATGTTCAGAGACGTTTTTGAAGCATTTCGTGTGGGGGCCACTGCAATACCATTAGGTGAAAGGTGTACATGTTAAGGTCAAGAATAATGGGAACAAAATAAAATAAAATAATAAATAATATTAAATAAGAGAAAGAAGTGGCTTAAGAACTATTACTCTACCTTCTGCCCTTGATGTCCAAAAGGAAAAAAAAAATACAAACAAATGTAATTCTAGAGCATTATGCACACAGAAGCATTGATTAAAAATAATATTCATTTCCTTCAAATGATCAAAGCAGATATAAAAGTTTTGTGTTGTTTGTAGAGGTAGCAATTATTTTTATTATTTTTCCTTCATCATTAAACTTTTGCAAAATTTTTCCCTACTGCTGCTACATAGATCTCTAGCAATTTGAGTTCTCCTTCAGACTCTCTCAATACCACTGTGGCAGGAGACTGCAAGGGCATCATTCTTTGTCACTTTGTAAGATCTCTGTAGGTTTTTTATCTGGCTTTGCCTCATATCTTAAATTCAGAAAATATCCACTTTGAATTAATAAAGAAAATGTCATACACATACACGCATACAGTGGAATTTGATTCTGCCTTGAAAAGAAGGAAATTGTTCCATTTACAACAAGAGGGATGAACCTGGAGGACATCGTGCTAAGTGAAACAAAGGCAAACATTGTGTGACCTCATTTGTATGTGAAATCTAGAGTAGTAAAACTTACAAAAGCAGAGATGATTGCCAGAAGCTGGAAAGAGAGGAAAATGGAGAGATGTTGATTAAAAGGTACAAACTTTTAATAATGCAAGATAATAAGTTCTGGTGATCTAATGTAGAGCATCGTGTCCATAGTTTAAAATACTCTATTGTACACTTGAAATTTGCTAAGAGAATAGATCTGAAGTATTCTCATCACAAAAGAAAAGAGAGAGAGGGAGGGAGAGAATGAGGAAGGAAGGAAAGAAGAAAGGGAGGAAGCAAGGAAGGAGTAACTATGAAGTGATGAATATGTTAATTAGCTTGAATACAGTGATCCTTTCAAAATATTTTTTATCTATCAAAATGTAAAGATACACAAGTTTTAATTGTTGATTAATCCCAATAAAGATTAAAAAAAAAAAAGAATTCATCTTCCCCATTCTCCTGGGACTTCCACCTGTTATATTCTCAGTCTCATCAAGACCATCCTAGTCACTTAGGCTAGCGCCCATTGCTAAGGCAGACTTTGCCTTACCATCCACTCAATACCTGTGTTGTTTTCATTATGCATCCTCAGAGACTTCTAGCACCAACCTTCCTCTTCATTCCCATTGGCTACTGCTCTAACCAGATATGCATTGCCTCTCAAACAGCAAAGAATTCTATTTTGGTGTGTCTTTGAGCCAAACAATACAAAGGATACTCTTGGAGAAGAAGTATGTTGGTAAAAGGAGGAGTCAGAAGAGGAAAAAAACCCTAAGGGGAAGGGCAAAATGAGGGGAAAGACCTACGAATTTCTTTTTTCAGGAAGAATAATTTTTTTATATAATGATTTTTATTTTTTTCCATTATAGCTGGCTTACAGTGTTCTGTCAATTTTCCAGTGTACAGCATGGTGACCCAGTTACACATACATGTATACATTCTTTTTTTTCACATTATAATGCTCCATCATAAGTGACCAGACATAGTTTCCAGTGCTACACAGCAGGATCTCATTGCTAATCCATTCCAAAAGCAATAGTGTGTGTCTATTAACTCCAAGCACCCCATCCATCCCACTCCCTCCCCCTCCCCCTTGGCAACCACAAGTCTATCCTCCAAGTCCATGATTTTCTTTTCTGTGGAAAGGTTCATTTGTGCTCTATATTAGATTTCCAGATATAAGTGATATCATGTGGTATTTGTCTTTCTCTTTCTGACTTACTTCACTCAGCATCAGAGTCTCTAGTTCTATCTGTGTTGCTGCAAATGGCATTATTTTGTTCTTTTTTATGGCTGAGTAGTATTCCATTGTGTATATATACCACATCTGGAAGAATAATTTTTGAGTGCTTTTCTGATCAAACATTGGCAAATGTTGTACTTTATTTTCATGGGCATGTTATTCTCTGACACACCTATTCCTAACCCATTTTATTTCTGTTTCTTGATGTACATGCTCTGCTTCAAAATAGCCTATCCCCTCCCTATTGTGATTAATTTTGTCCTTTTAGAATAATACTTTTCTAAAGGAATTTTTCTGGCTTTAGTTTCTTACCTGCCATTCAAATTTTTAAAATCTTACTCTTGAAAGCAGAGATATCATTTTCCACCTATTAGTTCCACAAAATAAAAAATACTGATTTTATTCAGGTGTGGAAGAAAGTTTGGTCTCCAAAGAACTATAAACAAGGGCATTTTCTTAAAAATCCAGTAATGCTTTTTCAGTATGCATATAATTTAACCCAGGGATTCCATTTTAGAACTACAGCCTTAGAAGTGCTTGCATAGGAAAGTAGGAATGTTCTTTGTAGTATTCTTCATAGGAGGGAAAATTTGAAAACCCACTTAAAATGAACATCAATGGTTAATATTTAAATTATAGCACATCCATATTCTGTGATTCACATTCTTTATTAATTTTCACACCTTTATTCATATTTTTAAATAATTAAACTGATCTACATACACTGTATAGAAGTATACTCATGAAAAAATTCCTGAAGAATCTCATTTTTTGTAAAACAGAACAAAAATACAGACAAATTTGAGTTCATGGGTGTCGTGTGTGAAAATGTGAGGTATAAATATCATATAACTGTGTGTGTATTGTTTAAATTTTTAAAGGGGCATATGTCACTAATTCTGGCCTCTCACAATGTTTCCAGCTTATTTTTGCTCCCATATTTCTGCATTCCAATGGCATGTTCCAAGCCTGTCACTTATGAATTGTCTACATTAACAATTGTAAATTTGTTAGGTAGCTAAATCAGATCTTGTATATATCTTACATTTCCTGCATTTCCTATGTAGGCACTCAAAAATACTTGCTAAGTTTGGTTAAATTCCTAACCTATGTGAGATTATAAAATATATATATATTTTTTTAATATTTTCCAAAATATATGTTTATTCTTGACCTTATGAGTGTCTAACAAGATCCTCTGGAGGTATTTCATAATCCACTAAATAAAAAAATGACTAAGGAAGGGGAATAATCATCAATAAGTCAAAAATTAGGACACATATTGAGTATTCAGTGAGTCAGCATAAATCTTTCTAATCTTTGAGTCATAGTTTGATTCTGTTAATAATTTGGAATGAAAAGACAGAAAATTCATTTTATGGGCTAATAGGGGAGGCAGAGAGTTCAGGATCTGGTAAAATGGTAACAAGGGAAATTTGCTACCAGGGCTAAGCTTAATAAGTCAACAAACCCCACAAGCTTATTTCTACTTGAAGAAATAGAGCATTGGACAATGTATGTTTTTCTAGAAAAAAAAAATGGTTCTGGATTCTCAAGTATTACCATTGCTTTGTTTCTCATTATGTTAAATTTCACAAGTTTTCCAGAGCAAATACAGTAAATAAAATGTATTAAAAGAGAGTGTTGGTACTGTCTAGGCATCTTCACAACTTAGCATTTTAAGAAATATTTTGTATTACCTAAACATTCCTACAAATAATTTAATACATTATACATTTACATTATATATATGTGATATATATAATACTCCTATAGTATTATATATATAACATTCCTACAAATAATTATATATTAATATGTGATATGTAATACTCCTATATAGTATTATATATAACATTATATATATAACATTCCTATATAGTATATATATAACATTATATATATATAACATTTCTATGTAGTATTATATATATAACATTATATATATATAACATTCCTACAAATAATTATACATTATATATATGTGATATATATAATACTCCTATATAGTATTATATATAACATTCCTACAAATAATTTAATACATTATACATTATACATTATATATGTGATATATATAATACTCCTATATAGTATTATATATATAACATTATATATATATAACATTCATATATAGTATTATATATATATAACATTCCTACAAATAATTATACATTATATAGTATTATATATATAACATTCCTACAAATAATTTAATACATTATACATTTGCATTATATATATGTGATATATATAATACTCCCATAGTCATTGACAGATAAGGACCAGAGAAGTCAAATAATTGTTCAGAGTTACAGAGCTGTAAGTCTCAGTACTAGAATTCAACCAGGATCGTATCATTCTCAGCTCTTTTCCAAATTCTCTCTTGCTCCAGAGTGTGATAAGATTTATTATTGAAATCTACAGGGAAAGAAAGGGTGTGTGTGCGTACCAGGATAGTTTAAGTAAGAAAAGTAAGAAGTCCTATTACTTATAGGTTGTGACAATTAGAAAGAGGCATCATGTGAAGGTTAGGGCATCTCCACCTCAGCATCATCAGCATATACAGTATGGACACCAGTCACTCAGCTGCTTCTGCAGACTGTGGATGTTTCATAGCCTCTGGAGGAGTTGTTCATTGCTTTATCCTAGTTGGTGCTTTAATTTTTCATTCTCTACTTTTATGGAAGAACTAGGCAAAAATCAGCAGTATGATGTCGCTTTACCTTTCGATGAGACTGTCGTTGATAACTTAGAGTGGTGGCTCTAAGGTCAGATTGCTTGAGTATGAATCCTAACTCTTCCACTTACTGTGCGACCTTGGGTAAATTGCCTAATCCTACTGAGCTTCAATTTATTTACCTATAAAGTGAGGATTGCAAAATGGCCTATCTCATAGGTCATATGTATACAGTGCCAATTTCAGCAGCTGGCTCGTAGTAAGGTCTCAAGAAATATTAGCTGGTGTTACTGAGGACGATCTAGATACAAATCACTCATGTTTTATTAAATTTGTTTTAGAAATTAGTGTCAAAAAAGTAATTGTGTCCCTCTCTTATACCCCAGCCCTCATAGAATTGTGCTTTCTCCATCCTTACAGAGAAGGTTGGGTCATCTAAGACAGTGATTCTCAAATTGGGGGCAGTGTCTGAAGACATTTTTAATTGTCACAGCAAATGGGAAGGGAGGGAGGAACTACTGGCATCTAGTGGTTGGAGACCAGGAATGCTTCTAAACAACTAACAATGCCCAGCACCCTACAACAAAGAATTATTCAGTCCAAAATGTCAAAATGAGGTTGAAAAACTCTGGCCTAAAATGTTTCTCTCCTTGCCAGGTCTGCAGAGAAATTAACAAACAAACTTTCACTCTCTCATCATTCTACCCATTTCTTACATTAGTACAGATATTTTCATCTTATAACTTTGTCATTATTGCCATAAAACTCTCAAATTATTTTTGAAAAGAAGTGAGTTATGTACGAATTCAACAAATTTATGTTAAAAGGTGTAGGTGAATTCATGTGCTATTTTCCGGATTTGTGGGTCAGTCAATGTGCATTCAGTTATTCTCATACTTTTAGAACTCACTGCTAAATTTTATGTAGCACCCTGAACAATGTCATGAACCAGTAAATGAGGTTTGTGATGATTATGATAATGACCTTTCAGCACCTGAAATATTAAAAGGAGTCACAAAGCAGAAAGCTGGCAATCAATCAATACATGTGCAGTATTTATCGAGCTCCTGTAATGAACTCTACTCTGTGCTGGATGCTACAAGGGTAGGGAAGTATCCCTTGAGGAGGGCTTAGTCAAGTTCAGAGAGAAAAGGAGTGATACTTTAAAACAGGTAAAGGAGTTGCCACTGTGGCTCATCAGGTTGAGAGCCTGATGTTGTCTCTGTGAGTATGTGGATTTGATCCCTGGCCTCACTCAGTGGGTTAAGGATCCTGAGTTGCCATGAGCTGTGGCATAGGTCACAAATGCAGCTCAGTGTTGCTGTGGCTGTGGCACAGGCTCCAATTCAACCCCTAGCCTGGGAACTTCCATAGGCCATAGATGTGGCTGTAAAAAAAAAAAAAGAAAAGAAACAAAACATGAAATAGATATAAAACTATGTGTCCCTAAATGCTAGGTTGTGTACAATTGTTGAGATAATTAGACACAATGATTAAAAATATTATTAGAGGGGAGTTCCCGTCGTGGTGCAGTGGTTAATGAATCCAACTAGGAACCATGAGGTTGCGGGTTCGGTCCCTGCCCTTGCTCAGTGGGTTAACGATCCGGCGTTGCCGTGAGCTGTGGTGTAGGTTGCAGACGCGGCTCGGATCCCGTGTTGCTGTGGCTCTGGCGTAGGCTGGTGGCTACAGCTCCGATTCGACCCCTAGCCTGGAAACCTCCCAAGAAATAGCAACAACAACAACAACGAAAAAGACAAAAAGACAAAAAAAAATATTATTAGAGATTTATTTTATAATTAAGTAATATGATCATATATTAGAGTCATTGGAAATGTAGATACCCTTTTCTTAACCTATTAAGTTATCCAAAATTAAATATTTTAATTTCTAAAAATAGTTTACACACAAATTAAGATAGTGATTTTGCTTCCTGCATGTATTGGAGGAGCCTCTGTCTTGTGGTCTCAGCCTAATCTAAGAATGGTTAAAGGGCTGGCATTGCATTTAATAAATTCCTAGTATTTGTGAAGTCTACCCTTTTTATTCTTTTTTTATTACTCAGTGAATTTTATTACATTTATAGTTGTACAAGAATCATCACAACCCAATTTTATATCATTTTCACCCTTTTTATTCATAAGCTGGTTTAATTTTCAGATTTTAAACATCTATGAGTTCCAAATACAATTCGAGAGGCAAAAGAACTGTTTCTTGGTTTATCATATTAAATCAATGACACTCTTCAGACCAGAAATTGAACTGATTATTCACAACAAAGTTTATGAAAACCAGCAAACCTCATCAAGGAGAAATCAGATGTTCTCCAGAAATACTGCACGCATCCTGGGAGTTCCCTGGTACCTCAGTGGGTTAAGGACATGGCATTGTCACTGTTGTGGCTCAGGTTGCTGCTGTGGTGCAGATTTGATCCCTGGTATGGAAATTTCTGCATGCCCTGGGGGTGGCCAAAAAATAAAAATGAGAGAAATCTACACAAAAAGTGAAGATGCATACAAGCTCCTGGACTTTTTTCTTTGGATGCATAATGCGAATATCTGGCTCTGAGATAGTTCAGAATGTAGCCGTGTGTTATGTGGGGGACACTCGGCATTCTTTACCTTCAGGGTGGCAATTACCTTCACAATTGCATGCACATGGAGAAGAAAATATACTCCAAATTACATTGTGAACTCTGGAGATTAGTGCATCATTTCATGGACAGTTGAACCTGTGTCCCATATAAATGTTTCCATAGCAAAACAAAGAACATCATTATGCCGTCTTCAAGATTTCCAAGGAGTTTGCATTAGGGTTTTGCCACCTGACTTCTATTACAGGGAATGGGAGTCAGGGGGCTGAGACCGCAAGCCATGCTTTGAAAATTTAGGGGGATGTGTCAGTGTCTAGACTTAAACATTCATCTTTGGGCTCTTTGGTGGCAATCGAGTATAAGATGCATTGCTTCTTCCATGCCTTTTGGGAATGGAATTATATACGAATTGTATCTGTGTAGTCAAGTATACATGCCATAACATATGTAGATATAGAGCACTTTAAGTCTGCAAAAGGAGTTTAAAATGCTTTATAGTTTGAAGTCAACCTCTGAGTTCTTGACCCTTTAGGAAAATTTGAATAATGACTTCCTGCATTATTGAAATTGTGAATTGAGACAGTGTGTCCCATTATGAGAGTTGTATTATTAGGGTGAAGAAAATCTCTGAATTTGAAGCTGTTTGATCAAGTTGGGAAGATTCTTCTGGCTCTTAACCATCACCACCACCCCCTCCCCACCTTGTTTTACCTTTACTGATACTTGCTGGATCATGCCCTTCATTTATATAACACAGAGTTTACTTGTAGGCTCAGTTTCATGGTTTCTGTTCCATTGGGCCCCAAATGCTTGCAATCAAATTTTCAGAGTTTCTGTTATTGTGCCCTCTTTCCTCCAAAGTCATCTTCTCAAATGACTCTCTTTCTTTAAATGAGTTCAATCTATTCTCTTTGCACAGAAATTTAAATATAGTTCTGACATATAAACATATATAAAATGTTCAGTAATGCTTATAAGTTATGACCAGTTTTTAGAGAGTGCACAATCATAAAACAATAATGAGGAAAGTGAAATACAAAGATTAAAGAGCCAAAAGCAGTAGTGCACACTGGCAAAGCCATGATGCCCAGATGCCAAAATCTCCACCCACTAGGTTTCCTCAGGCCTCTCCCAATCTTACTTCCCCTTGAACCCCTGGTTATGTGGTAGTTGCTCAGACAAGGTCTCAGTTGCTGAGCCGATTGCATACTTGCCACCAAAGTGATCTCAATCACATCACTAATGGACTCTTTTCCTTTGGTCTAATGCCATTGCTTGGAATTCAAAATGGGATATTAAAATTAGGTCTTAATAAGATAGGTCAGTGTTCATGTATTTAGTTTAAAGGGTCTAAAGGTCCATTAGTCTGGGAGCTGTATTTTTTGAAATGTTCAAATAGATGTCTGAATCATAGTATATTGATAACTAATATGAAATATCCAGATCATGGGGAATTCTGTGAAGCCATCTATACCCCTGGTAATCAATCAGAAGTCAGGAGAACCCTAGACCTTCATCCATCTTTGGAAGATCTGAAATTACAACCATCAGAGTAGAATGGGTTCCTTCAGGATTTGCTGTTATGTATCGGTCTACACTATTGTTTCTCAAATGTTGTCTAGAAACTCTGAAAGGCCTAAGTGTTACTTAAGGTTGCAGGTACATAACAATAATATCTTTAGTATATAATGCCTATATTTATGGTTCAGTAAGAGTAATAGTTTCTATTATCAACTTATTTTTAAAGCCAACATATCCTCTTAAAGTTTTTTCAGCAGTAGCTAATAGAGCATATGGGTTAGGAGGTCCAAATTCTGCAAGATTAATCTGTTTAAAAGCTATTTCTTTAAGTAATAGAATCACAATTCAGATGTGCATTTGAAAACACAGAGAAAATGGTCTTCATTACTTCATCTTTTTCAGAGAAATTAATTTTCCTCCTGACTGCCCTCCTTCAACATAGGAAAAAGTAGATTAGTAGAATACAATAAGCAAAGTCCTATACAATAATTTAAACTATTTTAAGGTAATACCCTTAAAATACCCTGTGGTCAGCAGGATAATGGTCCCCAATCTCTGAAACCTGTGAATATATTATATTACATGGTAAAACGATCTCTCCATTGAATTAATGTTATAGGCATTAAAATAGCGAGATTAAACTCTTTTATCCAGATGGGCCAAAGGTAATAAGCTGGACCCTTAAAAGTAAGGTTGTGTTGGAGTTCCCATCGTGGAACAGTGGAAGCAAATCTGACTAGGAACCGTGAGGTTGTGGGTTCGACCCCTGGCTTTGCTCAGTGGGTTAAGGATCTGGCATTGTCGTGGGCTGTGGTGTAGGTCGCAGACGCGGCTCAGATCTGGCGTTGCTGTGGCTGTGGCATAGGCTGGCAGCTGTACCTCCAAATAGACCCCTAGCCTGGAAACCTCCATATGCCACCGGTATGGCCCTGAAAAGACAGAAAAAAAAAAAAAAAAGAGTAGGGCCATGTAAGTCAGAAGAGGAAGACAGAAAATTTGGCTAGACAGATGGAAGAAAAGGCAGGTCAGATTTAAAGCACACGTCAGAGGTTTGACCTACCGCTGAAGCTTAGTGGAGGAAAGGGGCCAAAGATTGTTGGAAGGATCTAGAAGTCTGGAACAGCTCTCAGTTTATAGCCAGAAAGAGAATGGAAACCTCAGTAGTACAAATTCAGTTCAATGCAAAGAACTGAATTCTGCCGACAGCCTGAATAAACAAGAAAACAGGTGTTCCTCTAGGGCTTCCAACAAGGACTGCAGCCCTGCCGACATTGATTTTACCCCAGAGAGACCCAGGTTGGACATCAGAACCAGGAGATAAGACATTTGTGTTATTATAAGTTAAGCTTATATAACTGGTGGAAGCAATAGAAAACTAATTCATACTCTGTCCTTCTTTTTCTTCCCTCTCCCTCCCTCTCTCTAAAAGAATCCAAAATGGTATGAGGGTGTGTGGAGAGGAGTGTGGCTTTTCTGAATTCAAGGCAGTGGAATAAAGGGCCCAGGAGCCTTCTTGCAGAGCTAAAGGTGGGAGCTGGTATAACCTGGGACTCCCCAGCCAGGCCTTCCTGTCCACCCCACACTTTCTGACTTGCTGGGCTTCAAGAGGCCAAGAAGCCCTGCTGAGCCTATACCTATACAGAAACCTCTGAGACTAGGCAGTGAAGAGACTGGCCTACTTACCTGTTAATGGAGACAGTGAAAGAGTTTGCTGAAGGAGAGAAACAGCACAGGGAGTCCAAACACAGAATATCTTCATAAATCATCTAGCTATATAAAATCCTCACTACACCAATTCCCAGAGTATCAGAATACAAGCAGTATGTGCAGAAAGTAAGAAGATGTTATAATGTAGGACCAAAAGCATGGGGTTCAAATCCCATCTCGGCTACGTAGGAGGTATATAATCACAATCAAGTACTATAAAATCTCTGGTTTTCTGTAGTTTCCCACTCGGCAAAATGCCTCCTACATCAGAGTGTTGTGAAGTATAAATGAATAATGTGGGTGAAGCATTTAACACCCATGTTGGTCCCCCTTAACAAAATCCTAGGAGTTCATATTTTTATCTGCCTCGTTTCCTGCAGGCTTTTAGTGAAAAACGTACGATTCTCATATGCTTTCAAATTTGATTTCAATTTATATCTAAAATGATTTACTAATCCCTACTCTGCAGATTGTATTTATTCTACCAAGCCACTGATTTACTTACTTGTACATATACCTCCTAGAATACTATTTATGGGAAAATATTTAAAACATATTATTCCAGCAACTAAATTTACTAAGCAGTTATAGTAAATGCAAAAAAATGGATTTTGTGTTTATTTTGACTTGATTTTTTAATTATTGTTAGCCTTTCAATCATCAGAAATATTTGCTATTTTTTCTTCTAAAAGGAAAAAACGTAGATACAGTCTCCTTAGATTTATATATTGAAAGCATATTTTTAAGTTAATGTGCAATGAACATGTACTTTCATAAGTCTTTTCAAAATATATCTGCACAAATAAAATACCAGTGATGTTTAGAAAAAATTTTAATACAATTTTAACAGGATATGAATAAGGTTCCACAAAAGATAGGAAGGAACAGAGTTATTGCTCATCAGCGGACCAGTAAAACTACATAATCTTATGAAAATGGTTTACATCAAGCAATACGGGTGGTGTATGTGTGTATAAAAACAGAGTTGGGTTCTTCTTTTAAAGTAATGTTTTTATAAGTATAAAATACTTCAATGGCATATAATTTAAATTTAATTGAAATATTGTAAAACCTTTAAATTCATAGTCACCCATAAATAAACATAATCTTTCTTTATGATTCAAGGATATACCCTGATAGGAACTTTGATGAAAATTGAAGCAAGGTCATCAGGCCTTAGCCTTTGCTTTTGGAAATAGTTTCGATCCACTTTTCTCTTGTGTTTCTCAGTTAATACAGAGGAAACGCTGTACTTATTTCATTTTGAGGTGGTTACATTTTTTTAGTCATAAATTTTTAGTTTTTTTTATAAAATAATTTAATAACAGAACTTCATTAAGTTGTCAATGACTAATACCCTAATCTAAACATGAAAATAGGACTTGACCAAATCAGGTAGCATAAATAATTCATATCAGCACTGAAGTTATTCACTTTTCTGTTTGTTTTTGTTTTTGTTGAAATCTTCATTGATGTGGAGTTATTATGCATGGCTTGTAAGAATGGGAAAGAAGTAAGTATAAGAGGAGGAAATGACAGAGTGGTTTAGTGCAAATGCAAACAATGAAAACTCAGTGGGCTAAAGAGAAGTTCTGGAGTATAATCACTTGTACATGTAATCCTACAGCTAGCCAGGTCTAATCTTCAGCTTGCAACAAAATAGTAATTAATCATCCCACACTAATATCTTTTCATAATCTTAGAGTTTCCGCAGTGGCCTTAAGTAAGTCATTCCAGTATCTTAAGATGCTTTTGAATGAAAGGTTTCCTCGTCGGTCTCTTCTTGATGTTTGTTATCTCTTCCATGTTTTTTTGCCTGCATCAGAAATGCAGAATACAGTCCACTCCTATAATCATACCCCTTCTGATTTTTGAGAACAAAATTATAGTAACATTCCTGAATTTTACATGGTTCCAGAGAGAACCTGCTTCTGCTTTGTAACTACCTCTTATGGATGTATTGTGAAAGAGAATAAAAGGACTACACGATTAAATTTTTTGATTGTGCACATGGCATATGGAAATTCCTGGACCAGGGATTGAACCCATGCTACAGCAGTGATCCAAGCCGCTGCAGTAACAACACCAGATCCTTAACCCACTGAACCACAAGAAAACTCCCCACATAATTAATTTTTTTTTTGTCTTTTTGCTATTTCTTTGGGCCGCTCTCGCGGCATATGGAGGTTCCCAGGCTAGGGGTCGAATCGGAGCCTATGCCAGAGCCACAGCAACGCAGGATCCGAGCCGCGTCTGCAACCTACACCACAGCTCACGGCAACGCCGGATCCTTAACCCACTGAGCAAGGGCAGGGACCAAACCCGCAACCTCATGGTTCCTAGTCGGATTCGTTAACCACTGCACCACGACGGGAACTCACCCACATAATTAATTTTAAATAAAGATTAACTTAAAATAAACTCAAGCTAATTTAGCCCATGTTAGCATGAGTTAAATGTGTTTGATCATCTGATGGACTCCTTTATGAATAAGGCACATTTTGCACCAGAGCTGAATTAAAGAGGCATGGGGCATCTATGTTAGGTTAGTCAGCAAAACAGCCAGTAACATGTTCATAGTTATTTTTTATGATCTATCAAATTGAATCACCAATCCATTAAATTTAAACTTCTAGCATGTAGCAAATCTGTAATTAAACTAAACTAATTAACATTTTATTCTCATATGAAGAATGCATTTACTCTGTTTATATGGGATTATATTTATAAGATTTGCTACAGACCATCTGCATGGTCTCTTCTAAAGCACCATCTATCTTGTAGCATATTTCCTTAGCAAAAAAAAAAAATCTGTTGGTGCAGGAAATTTATTCACCACTAAAAAAGCATTTTCCAATTTAGAAACAAAAGAGGTACAGTATACTGTCAACTAACTCTTACTGCCTGAAGAAAGATTGATTGTGTTTGCAAACCATATGTTTGATATCTAAATCATGTTCAGAGTCTTTCATTCATGATTGCAGATTGATACAGTCCTCCTCGAAAAATGTATTTATCTTTTCCAGCACTCATCAAACACTAAATACCTAACTAGGTTGCAAGAAGAATCTTTAATTCCATCATTTTACTCTGGTAATTGCTTTTCCTTCCTTATGTTTAACCAGAGTAAATGAACTATAATTTTAAATTTCTCTTGACACTTGCTATCAGATGCTGTATAAAACACGAGCAAGGTGAGAAATGGTGAAAAAGGCAACAGAAATAAAAGTCTTTTCTGCAACAAGAAAGATGTTCCTTATGGGGATCAGAGTGATTACTACACAGATATCCAGGTGCCTTCCATCCCATTAATCCCAAATCAGGGTCCCAAACATCAATGCCTGCAGGGGCCATATATAAATTTAAAGGCAAGTGCCCCACAGAAGGGGGATCCGCTTCTAAGCTGCCGCCAAATTGTTGCCAGGTGGGGGTGCCAGCCTCGTGTGCCTCCCTTCTTTTTCAAGAAAGACCAAAATTCAGATAGCCATTATAAAAAACTGTTGGCCACCTCGCCTATTTGTTGCTGTTGTAATGCAGTCCAGGCCAAGCAACACATATGCAAGAAGAATTTGATCAACTCTGGATCTCTCAATTTACAATCTCTTCCTCAGGTTTTGTTGCCAGGCAATATCCGCAATTGCAAAATAACATCGTGAAATACATTTTCTAACATTGAGTGAGTTTTTCTGCCTTCCATATATATAATTGATATCATTGGCAAAGTATTCAGTGGGGAGCTAGAAAAACTTAGTTGCAATCTCATTTCTGCCACTGTCTCGTTTTTAGGCTTACAGTGACAACAGCAATCACAAGCACACATATTTATTAAATACTTGCTGTTTGGGGTTCACAGTATGGTACTCAGTCTTATAGCATATTGACTTGAAATCTCTCATCTAATCCTCTTAATAACCCTATTTAGGGCTGTGATTATAACAATCCATAGTATGAAAGTTCTGTTGTGGTGCCATGGAAATGAATCCGACTAGGAACCATGAGGTTGCTGGTTCAATCCCTGGCCTCACTCAGTGGGTTAAGGATCTGGCGTTGTTGTCAGCTGTGGTATAGGTCACAGATGTGGTTCAGATCTGGCGTTGCCATGGCTGTGGTGTATACTGACAGCTACAGCTCCAATTCGACCCCTAGCCTGGGAACCTCCATATGCCTTGGGTACAGCCCTAAAAATAAATAAATAAATAAGCAAAAGATAAATAAATAAATAATAATCCACAGTTCACTTACAATAAAAAGCCTTCTCGAGCACCTAATATATGCTAGATACCACAAACTACCTTAATTATTATTAAACAAAGCACTAGGAGTTCCCACTGTGGTACAGTGTGTTAAGAATATGACTGCAGTGGCTTGGGTTGCTGCAGAGGTGCAGGTTGGATTCCTAGCCTGGTGCAGGTGGGCATAGGTCTCAGCTGCCTCATGGATTCAATCCCTGGCCTAGGAACTTCCGTATTCCTCGGGTGCAGCCATAAAAAAATGCATTATTTATTAATTATTTAATACTTTAGATGTAGTCCCTGCAATTCTGGATTTTCCAGTGAAGAAGATAGACCATAAACAATAAACAACTGTGCAAGGCAAATCATAATAAATGTCACAAAGTGCTTAGAGTAAGTTGCCTAAGGGCACACAACTAATCAATTGCAGAACTAGAATTTAGAATAACTAATATTTATTGAGCACTTAATATGAGCCAAGCACTATACTAAATTCATTACACAGTTCTGCTAATTCAAACCTCAAAATGGTTCTATGAGTTAGGTGCTATTATTCCCATGTTTCAGATGAACCACCACAAGCGCAGAAAAGGTTAAGTGATTTGATACAGAGTGAACAGCTAGCTAGTAAGTGATAAAGCTAGCATTTGAATCCACTCAGCCATATTCTTTGCCACAAATCATTCTGTCCTTGTTAAGCAAGTCACTTAGTCTCCCTGTAGGCTCAACTATAAATTCCTCACCTAGTTTACTGAAGTGTAAATTATATTGGGCTATACGGGTGGGGAAGCTCAATAGGAAGAAGGAAGTATTGGACTCCATGATTTGTAAGTTGTCTTTTTTTTTTTTTTTTTGTCATTTTAGGGCCGTACCCACAGCATATAGATAGGTTCCCAGGCTAGGGGGCGAAACAGAGGTGTAGCTGCTGGTCTACACCATAGCCACTGTAATGCCAGATCCGAGCTGCATCTGCAAACTACACCACAGCTCATGGCAATGCTCAAGGCAACGCCAGATCCTTAACCCACTGAGCAAGGCCAGGGATCAAACCTGCGTCCTCATGGATGCTAGTCAGATTCGTTTCCACTGTGCCACGATGGGAACTCCTATAAGTTGTCTTTCTGGTCTGTGATTTAAAATTTGAGGTTTTGGTAAAGTACGATGATCAAGATTACATCTCTTTTTGCACTGAGAAAATTTTTGTTGTTATTGGTGTTCAAAACATTCTGGAAATAAATTTACTAAGTAGGCCAGATCTGCCTCACATTAAATCTTAATAATACTTAGTCGGCTATACTTTCAATGTCAAATCCAACTCACCTGCTCTCAGATTACTAGCCAGGAGATCTTTTCAACAACTTTTGGTTATCTTTCAGGCTCTGGATACCTAAGTAATCCATGATCTTTCATTTCTCCAGTCATCTGGAATACACACTTGTGGTATCAAGTTCAAGTCCCCAAGTCTTTAAAAAGTAGTTGTTTATATTTGGATTAAAAATATCACAAGATGCAGTTCCTGCTGCAGCATAGTGGGTCCCAGGTTGCTGTGGAGGCACAGGTTCAATCCCCAGCCTAGCATCGTGGATTAAAGGATCCAGTGTTGTTGCAGCTGCAATTCAGAATAAGTTCCTGGCCCAGGAACTTCCATATGTTGTGAGTGTAGCCATTAAAAAAAAAAATCACAAGATCATTCCTCATGCATTGCAAAGGATGGCCATTCATCTGTGCCCCAGCATCTGGATTCTTTCAATAATAGAAATAGCCAGCACAGAGTATTATTATGAAAATTTAGCTACTGTGTGAGGAAGAGTTTCTATAAATGTGTACTGCTTAAGAATATACATTATTAAAATATAGTTGTCACATGAACAGATGCAGTCCTACGTAACATCAACTACATAGAATGGACGTATGTGATTCTTTCATTTTCCTACTGGGCTTTTACTTTAAACCATAATCAACACATTCCAAAATGCATCTTTTTTTGATGTAGCAAAATAGAATATCAATATCAAGTATCATATTTGTCAACATCAACATATCTTGTCCAGTAGAAAAAACACTCGCGAATAAAATTTTATATATAATTTATATAAATATCATATATTAATATAAATAATAATAAAAGCATTGTTTTTTTATATATATGAACAGGCTTGGAATAAATTGCCACATAAATAATAGCCATAAAATTCTAGAGGAATCAAATATGATCTACCATTATAGTGGAACAAAAGGTTTCTTTCTAATTTGGCATGTAACATGCGCCTGAGACATGACATTGCAGCAGCATCTCCAAATGGCTTATATTTGTCATAGACTAGTGAGGAAATCCAGATAATAACATTTTATATTGATAGCTCTGTATCCGTCCCAAAGAACTTACCCTCAAGAAAACAGTCATCTAGAATTCAACTGCAAAAGCACAGGTGAAAAGGAGAACATCTGGCCCTTTACAGGGCCTCAGAGGAAGTGACCTGATATGATGGAAGTCATTATAATCACAAGGTCCTAATGCACTTTAGAAAAAATGACATACTAACCTATGAACTACTATAGCTAATTAAAATAGTCTCCAGGGAAAACCATTAAACTTATGGTAGATAAACATTCATTATTAACATTTGATGTTCTGTGTCTCTTCAGGATACTCTGGTGAAATCTGTTATCCTTTAATCAAATCTCTCTTTAGGAAAATATGAATGTTTTATTATGTTGCAAACTTCGTCCTCTGGATACCATAATTAAATTTTGGTGGAATAAAATTATTCACCTGTTAGTTATCAGCAGATTTTAAATAGCATCTTAAATGTTACATCCCAGAATGTTATAGCTGGTAAACACCTAAGAATTCATTTAGCATATCTTGAAGAAACTACAGCCCAAAGACCTACTAAGGCACTTCATAGGACTCTCCATATTGCTTTGATTATGACCAGGAAGTATCAGTTTAATTCTAAATTTTCCATTCTAACCATCAGACTCTTCCGAGAGCTTGTGTCAATCTCTAGATTCCCTCTGAAAGGAAGGTGGGAAATTTGGACACTTCTGAGGATAGTGTCAATCATAATTCACTTTGTGGGTAATAGATGAAATATTAAAGGTTTATGAAACCTTCAGCAGAAAAGCTAAGATGAACATTGGCTTTACCCCTTATAAGAATTTATAAGATGTATTTTGGTATTGTGGAGGTTTCTTTGCTTGCTCTTTGATTGTGCTAGACAGAAGCCAAGGACCAACCAACCACTAAAGAGAGAAAAACACATGTAGTACTTAGAGCAACAAACTGTGAACTTAGAACAACTTTAGATGATTCTCATGTTACATGTAAGAACCAAATTTCTCATAAGTCGTTATTAAGACTTACATAACGAATCTGAAATTCTTATTTAGAGGATTTCATAAAACAAGACTGCCTCTTATCAATCCCAGACATCATATAGGCCTTCACAGATAGAGCCACAGCAGTCATGTGTTGCATTCTCACTCCCTGCCACTTTCCTGCAGTCTTCCACAATGTAGCTGTGATGGGTATTTGTATGGTTCAACTGAACTAGGTTAAGGGACATCCAGATAACTGGTAAAATATTATGTCTGGGTGTGCCTTGAGGTTGTTTCTGGGCGAGATTAGAATTCGAATCAGTAGACAAGAACACCAGTGGGCATCATCCAATCCACTGGGGGCTTGAACAGAACAAAAAGATGGAGAAGGAGCAAATTTGGTCTCTCTGCTTGAAGCTAGGACATCCATCTTCTCTTGCCTTCGGACATCCAGATTCCTAGTTCTTGGGCCTTAGGACACAGATTTACACCATTGGCTCCCCTGGTTCTCAGTCCTTCAGGTTTCCTGGGTCTCCAGCTTACATAATCATGTCAGCCAATCCTTTCTAATAAATCTCTTTTTGTATGTCTATATATATAGATAGATAGGCAGACAGACAGATAGATCCTCTTGGCTCTTTCCTGGGAGAACACTGAGTAATATAGTAGCTATGTAAATTTCCCAGCTATGCATAGTTTTTTTAATGCCTCTGAGTGAGTGCCTAATTCGTCACTTTTCCCATGAACACTTTTTTTTTGTTATTCTTTTAAGATATAGATCAGATGTGACCAGCTTTCTGAGACCCTCTCAGATACCAGATGCCTTCTTTTTCTTCTGTGCATAATTTCCTTACCTAAATTATAACTCTACTAGAATGTGCATAATATATACTATGATGTTATTATATAATGCATTAAAACTGTTTAAAATGTAATAAGTATCATAATAAATATAAAGAATGCCTTTGTTATGTGCTTATTTCTTTACCTTACATATATATTCTTTACCTGTGATATAATTGAGAATAAAGGCTATTTTTTATTCTTTTTCTTCAAAATACTGACTTTTAGCAAAGCATTTTAGCAGATGGTAGCTATTAACTGTTGCATATGTTATTATTATTAGATGCTCAATAACGATTTGGTGATGAAATAATAAATGATTTCTAAAAATAATGTTTCATATTTGCATAAAATTTTACATAAAGCTAATAGTAAAATATTTTACTTTGTATAATATTTCAAATACTTCACCGTTCTGATATTCAAATAACCTCAAAGCAGATAGTACATTCATTTTTATAGATGGAAGCACAAGATAAGGGAAGTTGAAGCATTAACTAGATAGCACTAAGATGTTTCTAGCTTGGAAAATGTATAATGTGATATCAGGGTTGGTAAACATGGGAGCATATATTTATTTATCTCTGCTGTCTCTTGAAACCCCATTAAAATTGCAATAAAATGTTTTTAAATGAGTTTAAAAATGAATAAAAATAAATTATGACAGTAAAGAGGATAAGATATTGAAGACTAGATAGTGGTTTTGCTGGCTTAGAAACCTAAATCTACAAGTCAGGGATGGGGAAAAAAAGGAGAGGAACAAAAAAGAAGTCAATTCCCACACAAAACCTTTGTCAAGGACTGGGGAATTTGAGGCTTCAGGTACCTCTGAAAGTGGTGCATGGTGATGCTGAAAACATGAAAATCTGAATGGAAGATTATATAGAGACTAGCCTGGTCCCCCAGTCTCCCTTCCTGATCCCCTGTGAACTCTAGCAGAAGAGATTTTAGAACAAGAGTTGAACTGGCCTTGTTGATAGCAGACTTGTTCACGAGCTGACTTGGGGTATTTTTCTTTTTTTGGCGACACCTACAGCATGTGGAAGTTTCTGGACCAGGGATCAAACCTGCATCACGGCAATAACCTGAGCCATAGCAGTGACAATACCAGATGCCTAACTGCTGAGCCATCAGGGGATTCCCAAGGAGTACTGTTCTTAAACCAGAGAATTATGGGAAACTCCACATCCTAAAAATCATCTCCTGAAAGGGAGGACTTGGAAGTCATTGAACAAGCAAAATGGAAGGAGAGAAAAATGTGATCAGAGAAAACAGCATATTTCAAATAATAATTTTAGAGTAAAAAAAGATATAGGTAATTCTAGGTTTCAGGTGTGCCAATGGAAATAAACTGCAGAGGTAGAGTGAAGATGAAGTTCCTTGGAGTTGTAGAGGTCATGGGTCTAACAGAAGGCATATTAGATGCACCTTCCATTTGGATAAGAAGTCACTCAGGATAATCATGGGATTTTAACACTTAGCACTTTTCAGTTGCGAGGAACAACCTGGTAAATTTACCACTCAATTGACACTGTTAAGCAAAAACGAGGAATTTAATGTAAGGATATGTAGAATAGTTCATAGGTCCACAGGAAAAAACTGAAGTAGAAACAAAAATGGCTCCCGAGTTCTGGGTAGCTGGAACTGACAATCTTTTCTGGACATCATTTTAGAAGAAATTCAGTTCCACTTTTTATCCTTTCTCAAAACTCAAAATTCCCAAGGGGGGAAAAAAAAACCCATCAGATTAGCCTAGTTGAAACTAGGTGGGTAAAGGGGAAAGGGCTTGGATTGACATTAAGAATTCAGACAATGAAGTAACTGCCCAAAGTAAACAAGGGTGCAACTGCCAGAAAAAGAGGAGATCATTGCTGGAAAGACAGAAGTAACAGATGTCCACTACAGAATCCTATTGGTAGAGCATATGAATTTTATTTGAACTTTTTACATAATAAATATTTAACTGCATATATAATTACCATGAATAATGAATAAACACCTTAACTTTCTTTTATTCTTTGATTCCAATAGATGAAAATAATCTTAAACCTAAAATTATCATATGACACTCTGAAAATGTAAGCCTTGGTCTAGAAGACTTTTGAATGTAAAGATAAGAATGTGATTTTATGAATGCAATAGATTAAAAAGTTAAAAAATTCCCTTAAGATATCCTTTCTGATACTTTGCTTGATTTGTACTACGTAAGAAAAAGAGATATATATTTACCAAAAGTTAATAGTTTCAAAAAAGACCCTCAATAACAAAACCGGTTTCAGAGTCCATATTTCTTCATGAACTCTCAATTTATACACATTTTATGCTGTCAAAAACAATAGAGTCAGCTATGCTTAAGTTTATGACTCTGGCAAAGCCTGATAAGATTGAACATTTAACAAAACTTGTGACAGAATCGGGATGAAGCCCACCCATTCATCTTGCTGGCCCACAGTGAATAATTTAAATGTTTATTCATATAAACTAAACTGGTAGCAGGAACGAATCATTTTGATTCGTTTATTTACTTACACAGAAAGCTAAACCACCAGGAGGATGAAAGAGCTAAAAGTGATCAGATCAAAATGTCACCAACCTTTCTTCCATTTTTGAATTTTCATCTAAGAGTGAAGGACATTTCTCAAATAGATCTGTAGTTCCTGCTTTCCTGCATGAATGTTCTTGAAGCACTATAGTATCCTAGGTGCTAGGTTTAAGTACTTAGATAACAAGGAAAGAAAACAAAAATGTGTATTTTCAAATGTGCTATGGTAAACATAGAGATCCAACCTTTGATTCCTAGTCTACCCTCCCTAAGCTGATTTAGTTTCTTTATTCAAGTCTGAGTGGGTCTCTTGAATATGTCTTTGTATTAACTTTTTGGGGTCATTTTTTTCCGGCATAGTGTAGTTGTCAGCTTTATTGAGATATAATTTATAGGCAATAAAAAAATACCAGTTTTCTATGTCTTTAATCCATTTTGAGGAGAGGCAAGGGGAGGGAATGGACTGGGAGTTTGGGATTGGTAGATGCAAACTATTACATTGAAAATGGATAAGTAATGAAGTCCTACCGTACAGCACAGGGAACTATATCCAATCTCTTGGGATAGACCACAATGAAAGATAGTATGAGAAAAGGAATGTACATATATGTATGACTAGGTCACTATGCTATACAGCAGAAATTGACACAACACTATAAACTAACTATACTTTAATACAAAATACAATAAAATCAGTTTTAAGTGATCAGTTTTAATTCAATGAGTTTCGATGAATGTATATATTCATATGAGCACTACCACAATCAGGGCCTAGAACATTACCATCTCTCCAAAAGGCATTCTACTTTATGAATATACCACAAATTGTACGTGTATCACTTGATGGACATTTGGGTTGTCTCCAGTTTGGGACTATCCTAAAAGAAGTTGCTACAGGAGTTCCCGTCATGGCACAGCAGAAACAAATCCAACGAGGAACCATGAGGTTGCGGCTTCAATCCCTGGCCTCGCTCAGTAGGTTAAGGATCCGGCATTGCCGCAAGCTGTGGTATAGGTCACAGACGCGACTCAGATCTGGCGTTGCTGTGGCTGTGGCGTAGGCCAACGGCTACAGCTCTGATTAGACCCCTAGCCTGGGAACCTACATATGCCGTGGGTGTGACCCTAAAAAAGACAGAAGACAAAAAAAAAAAAAAAAGTGGTTAGGAACATTAACATACAGGTATTTATGGACATCTAAAGGTCATTTCTCTAAGGTTAGCACCTATGAATGGAATGGCTGGCTCCCATGGTAAGTATACATTTAACTTTATGAGAAACTGCAAGACTGTTTTACAAAGTAGCTGTGCTATTTTGCATTCCCACCAGCAATGTATGAGAATTCCAATTGTTCCACATTCCTACACTGGCAGCTTTACAGTTTTAACTCTTCCAGTTAAAACTTTGATTTACTTCAGTTTAAACCTAAATGTGGTTTGAGATAATTGTTGCAGAATTTTTCCTTTTTTTTTTCTTTTGTACATGGATATCCAGTTGTTCTAAGACCACTTGTTGATAAGACCATCATTTCTCAATGAAATTGTCTCCATACCCATCCTGAAAAGTCCATTTATGGGCTTATACTCTGTTTCACTGATCAATATTTCTGTCTTTAGATCCAATCCACCTGTCTGGAAGGCTGTGGCTTAATATTAGATCTTGAAATTAGGCAGTGTAGGTCTTAGGCTTTCTTCTACTTTTTCAAAATTAATTTGGCCAATCTGTGTCCTTTCCATGTATATGGAAATTTTGGAATCAACTTTTAGCGTCTACAAAAAAAGTCTGCTGGAATTGGATTGAAATCAATCTAAATTTGTTGATCAAGTTAGGAAGAATGGACATTTTAATAATATCATGGCTTCTAATCCATAATCATAGTGTCTCTATATTTGACTGGGTCTTTTTTACTTTCTCTCAGATATGTTTTGTAATTTTCAGGGTACATACCTTGCATATATTTCATTAAATTTATCCATAAGTCTTTCATATTTTTGAATGCCATTGTTGCTTTACTTTTGATTTTCAATTGTTTGCTGCTAACATAGAGACATAAAATCATTTTTGTTCATTAACCTTGTATCATGCCCCCTTGTTAAGTTTGGACTTTCATTGATCCTTAGGAATGTCTAGATGAATGATCATGCCATCTATAATAAAAGACTTTTTTCTCTTTCCAATCTGGAAGCATTTTATTTCTTTTCATTTCCTTAGAGCACTGGCTAGGAATTCCAGTAAATTGAATAAAAGTGGCAAGAGTAAACATCCTTGCTTTGTTCCCTAATTTAGGGGAAAAGAATTTAGTATTTCACCATTACGTATAAACATAACTGTGTTTTTTTCTATAGTTGCCTTTAACTAGATTAACAATGTTCCCTCTTCTACACAGGCCTGAGAGTCTTTATCATAAGTGGATTTTGAATCTTGTTAAATGCTGCTTCTGCATCTTTAGAGATGATCATATGGGTTGCTTTTTTCATCTATTAATTTGGAGAATTCATTTTTGAACATTAAGCCAACTTTGCATTCCTGGGATAAACCCTAGCTTAGTCATTATTAATCATATTTTTAAAATATATCCCTGGACTTAATTTGCTAAGATTTTGTTAAAGCTTTTTTCATCTATGTTCATGCAAAATTCTGATTGCTGACTTTTTCTTCTTATATCTTTATTTTGCTATCAGGGTAATGCTAGCCTTATAAAATTGAGTGGAATGTTTTTTTCCTTTTGTTGTTTCGAGGAGTTTTTGTGCAATTCCTTTTTTATTTATTTTTTAATATAAAATTTTTTGCCATTATAGCTGGTTTACAGTGTTCTGTCAATTTTCTGCTGTACATCATGGTGACCCAGTTACACATACATGTACAGATTCTTTTTTCTCACATTATCATGTACAATTCCTTTTTTAAATGTTAGATTTTGCCAGTAAATCCACTTGGGCCCAAAGTTTTCTTTGGGGGAAGATTTTAACTTCAAATCCAGTTTGTTTTTTTTTTTTTAAGATATATAAGATTGTTCAGGTGATTAGTTTCTTGAGTGAGCTTTTTTTTTTTTTTATTGTTATTTCCCCCAACACACTGTTTTTGTTTTTGTTTTTTTTTCCACTGTACAACATGGGGACCTGGTTGCACATACATGTATACATAATTTTTTCTCCCATTTTCATGCTCCATTGTAAGTATCTAGACATAGTTGCTTTTGGAATGGATTAACATTGAGTAAGCTTTTAAAGCTCTTATCTTTCAAGAATTTGCCCAGTTCACATAAGTTGTTCAATTTATTGATGAAAAGTTGTCCATGATATACTCTTACAATACTTCTTTTGAAGGATCCATAATGATGTCCTTTTCTCATTCCTGACATTGGCAATTTGTGTCTTTTTTTTTTTTCTGGGCAATCCATGAGGTTTTTCTATTCTACTGATGTTTTCAAAGAAACAGATTTTTGTTTTCACTTTTTTTAATTCTATAATATTTTTCCTTTTTATATTTCACTGATGTTAGCTTCTATTTATTATTTTTTTTAATTTCTTAAAGTGAATGTTTAGGTCATTAATTTAAGATCTTCATTCTTTCTTAATCTGAGCATTTAGTGCTTTAAATTTCCATAAACATTTATTTAGCTACATTCCAAAAATTTTGATATGCTATGATTTATTTTCAAGTTTAAAATATATTCTAATTTTCCTAGTGATTTTGACTAGAAGTGATGAGAAATTATAAGGTTTAAAATAGTTATGTCTATATCTATAAATTGAGATGAATTGATAAAGAATGGGAAAATGAAAGACAAGCTTGATCTTCACAATTTTGTTAGGGCTAGCAAAACCGGATTGTATTTCACATGATTTTGGCAGCATGTATAGAGATTACTTTCAGTTTGAAGTTGCACATTTTGGAGAATATGCATGGTCTAAGACCTTCAGAAAACATGCAAAAATTGTACCTTGGTACACTGAATAATGTATGTAAACTATCATAGCTAAGGATGAGAATATTTTCCTAGCTTGATGGCTTTGACAAATGGTAATATATAGACTTACCCCTTTGTGATATATGCTGTCACTGAACTGCTTAAACTAGCTCAAATCCCTTCTCAGCAATATTTCATCTGGTTGGATCTGAGTGCTGAACAAGCATTGCACTGTGTATGTATAACTTGTCCCTAACTTACCTTTACAGCATATTCCCCATTACGTCCCCATCCTCAATCCAAAAGTTCCACTGTATTCCTTACCATTCCCTGGTTACGCAGGAACTTTTCCATGTTGTCTTGCCTGCCTCCAAAATTATTTCCCTTTCACTCTACAGGCAAAATACTTTTTATTCTTTGAAAGTTTGCTCAAAAGTCACTTGATCTGAGAAGCATTTCTAAATAGACCTCCTTCAGGTCACCTTCTCATTCAGGGAAATTTTGTCACTCCCAGTCCCCACCTATCCATACAGGGAGTGTCATTTGTTTGGTGATATAGGTCACTTCTTCAGCACCATCATCTCCTAATTGTGAGGCCTAGCAAATAAAATTCAGTAGTAATAATAGTGGCCAGCATTGAGCCTTTTACAATGCACCAGACAGTATGCAGTCCATTCTCTGATTAATCTCCACAACAAGCCCATCAGTAGATCATGATTTTTCTTTTCACGAGAGAGCCTTGGAGAGACTGAACGATCATACCATGGTTACAGCTGCTTTAGGCAGGGCTGAGATTCTGACTTTCCGACCTGGACTCCAAATAAGTTAGCAAGTGCCTCTCCAAATGATTGCTTGGATAATGCTCTAGATTGTGTCAAGGCAATAACAGTGTCTCCTGATGTTAAGAAAAGTGGAATATCTTTCACAATAAGGATTGAAGCTCTCTACTTCATAGCCACACAAATATACCCAAATGTAAAAGTTCTTTTTTTTTTTCTGGAGATTTACATGAAATATATCAAAGTTGACTATGGGTCTGTGCATTTAAATTTTTATAAACTGACAACTTATAACACAGATCCTTCTAGAGAAAACTGAACACCAATTTTGACTCTGAGGAGATGCATATAATTACTTGAAATAAGTGTATACCTGACACTGAGAGGTTTACCAAGTTTTTCTGGTTAGTAACTTGAGTGCAATAATCCCAGCAAAGGAATGAAGGCACATTAAAGCATAAAATTAGGTTGGGTTAGTCCTCTTCACTGTCTCCATGAAATGGATCTTCCAATGAAAGAGCACACATAACACCTATGTCAGAAAGCCCTCCCACCTTCTCTGTTAGTAAGAGAGAGATGCAGTCAGGCTTCGCTGGCAAATTAAATGTCCTAAGCTGAGCCTGAAGAGTCTCAGGAAGAATAAATTCAGTTGACAAGAAAGTTCAATAAATTGTCAAAATACAAATTTCTGATCATGCTTTAACTGCACGTCCAAGGCCAAGATGAACAAAGACCTCAGAGGTACAATGGACAATACTGACATGTCTTGGAATCAGTGAATAGCAGCAGGTCTTTATTTCCTCGAAGTGACACAAAATATTTGCGAAGAAAATAAAGTGGAAAAAAGATCTGAATCAACACAGATTTATGATTACCAAAGTGGGGGGGGGGGCGTATATTAGGAGATTGGGATTAAAATGCATACACTGGTATACATAAAATAGATAATCAACAAGGACCTACTGTATAGCACAGGGAACTATAGCCAATATCTTGTAATAACCTATAATTGAAGAGAATGTTAAAAATATGTATATTTTATATATACATACACACATACACATATTATATAACTGTGTCACTTTCCTGTGAACATCTGAAACTAACACAACATTGTAAATCAACTATATTTCAATAATTTTTTTAAAAGATCCAAGACAAAAGCTTAGACATACGGCTTTAATAGAAGAGAAAATGACTAGTTGAAGAAAATATCCTCAAAGAGAATTTGTTTTCCCCAAGTGCTCTTCAGCCCAAGAGCACTTCCTTAGGCATCCTTCTCTCATCCCCCAACTGCATTATATCTACTGCTGCACATTCTATTTGTACTTTCCCTTCATAGCACTTATCATGACTGTATTTACAGTGATGTATTATTTGTATGCTTGTTAATTACTGTTCTTCCATTAGGTTTCTCCGGTGCAGACATCATGTCTCTCTTACCATTTTATCTCCTTTTTCACATATGCATGAGGTGACAGGTGCTTTACAATTACCTGATGAGTGAATGAATAACTATTCCCATGCAAACTCTAGGTGGTGTAGAGAAGGAAAAAAATTGCATGATTAACTTTTAACGCTGACGTAGAAACAGACACTAAAATTAAGAGAGAAAAGAAAATTTCTAAATCTGGAACCTGAGTTCACCTAGAACCATCAACAGTGAGTCTACTTCCAGTTTCTAATAAGAATTTTTATTTGGATCTGTGACAGTGACAGGGAAGAAGAAGCTCTAGTCAGAGCGTTTCAGCTTTGCTCAGCAATGCTATGTTGACACCAAAAGATAAAAACCCTTAGAATATTTACTACATAGTTTGAATTATTTTAACATAGATTTCTCTTAATTTTTTTAAATTTCTGAATCCAGAATTGTATCTTTATTAAAAGATGAAGTAGAAAACTGAAGATATGCCTAGGTAGGTATACAAATGAGTTAATTGTATATGTTGCTTGATAAGCTGAACATGTTAAACATGAATGTTGCAGCTAATAACACTCTGGGCATGCTATGAATTTATGGTGTCGTATACATTGCAATTATTGATTTACATAAGTATTGCAATTTCTCTACCAGTGTAACAGATTTTAGCTTGAAAGGACCATAAACTGAGAGGCTCACTACAGTTTTAAGTTGGCAGCTGGTGAGGAGATGAATTCCAAGCCAGAGAGGGAGTAGGCAGAAGGTTCCTGCTGTTTCCTAAGGAGAATGTCCCTGGGTGATGCATCTGCTATTGAAACATCAAAACACATTTCATTGTGGAATCCTCCATACATGCTTAATCCAGATTTCTTTGATTTTAGCTTTATTTAGAAAGATGAATAGATATATACATTTCCTGTTTTTAAATTTTTATTTTATTTATTTTTAATTTTTTTATTTATATTGGAGTAGTTGATTTACAATGTTGTGTTAGCTTCAGATGTACAGCAAAATGATTCAGTTATGCATATACATATATCCATTCTTTTTCAGATTCTTTTCTTATATCAGTTATTACAGAATATTGAGTAGAGTTCCCTGTGCTAGATAGTAGGTCCCTGTGCTAGATAGTAGGTTATCTATTTTATACCTAGTTGTGTGTATATTTTTGTTTTGTTTGACTTTTTGCCTTTTTTTTGTCTTTTCAGGGCCACACCCGTGGCATATGGAGGTTCCCAGGCTAGGGGTCTAATTGGAGCCATAGGCACCTGCTTACGCCAGAGCCACAGCGACGCATGATCTGAGCCGAGTTTGCAACCTACACCGCAGCTCATGGCAACGCCAGATCCTTAACCTACTGAGTGAGGCCAGGGATTGAACCCGCAACCTCATGGTTCCTAGTTGGATTCACTAACCACTGAGCCATGACAGGAACTCTGAGTTGTGTGTGTATGTTAAGCTCAAAATCCTAATTTATCCCACTCCCCTACCTTTCCCCTTTGGTAACTATAGGTTTTTTTTCAAAGTCTGTGAGTCTGTTGCTGTTTTGTAGATAATTCATTTATATCATATTTTTTATTGTGTCACATGTTTATTACATTTTAAAATATATTTCCTATCCTCGTCCTCTGTCTCTTGATACTTCAACCTAGAATTTTTTTTTTTTTACTTTTCTAAGAGCATATTTTTTAATTAAGAGGACTTTTCCCCAATACATTTTTTTTTCTACTGTACAGCATGGTGACCCAGTTACACATACATGTATACATTCTTTTTTCTCACATTATCATATTTTTAGATTCCACATATATGTTGATCTCATGATATTTGTTTTTCTCTCTCTGACTCCACTTAGTATGAAAATCTCTTGGTCCATCTACATTGCTGCCAATCACATTATTTCATTATTTTTTATGGCTGAGTAATATTCCACTGTATATATGTATCACATCTTCTTTATCCATTCCTCTGTCAGTGGACATCTAGATTGCTTCCATGTCTTGGCTATTGTCAATAGTGCTGCACTAACCATTGGGGTGTATTATCTTTTTAAATTATAGTCTTCTCTGGATATATGCCCAAGAGTGGGACTGCTATATCCTATTGTAGTTCTATTTTTAGTTTTTTAAGAAACCTCCATACTGTTCTCCACAGTGGTTACAGCAAGCTTACATTCCCACCAGCAGCGTAGGAAGGTTCCTTTTTCTCCACAACCTCTCTAGCATTTATTGTTTGTAGACTTTTTAATGATGGCCATTCTTTTTTTTTTTTTTTTTGCTATTTCTTGGGCCGCTCCCGCGGCACATGGAGATTCCCAGGCTAGGGGTCCAATCGGAGCTGTAGCCACCGGCCTACGCCAGAGCCACAGCAACACGGGATCCAAGCCACATTTGCAACCTACGCCACAGCTCAAGGCAAGGGGAGGGATCGAACCTGCAACCTCATGGTTCCTAGTCGGATTCGTTAACCACTGAGCCACGACGTGAACTCCAATGATGGCCATTCTGACTGGTGTGAGGTGATACTTCATTTGTAGTTTTTATTTGCATTTCTCTAACAATTAGTGACGTTCATGTGCACACTTCCTATTTTTAAGAAGCAGTGCCAAACTCTTTTACTAAATATTGACTTCTTATGATAGGCAGAATAGTGGCTCCCCAAAGACACCCATGTTTTGATCTCTAAAACATGTAAATATGTTCCCTTACATGGCAAAATGAACTTTCCATGTGTGAATGAGTTAAGGATCTTGAAATGGAACAATTATCCTGAATTATTTTGGTGAATCTAATGTAATCTAAAGGGACCTTATTAGAAGGAGGAAGAACTGTCAGAGAATTACATGTGACAGTAGAAGCAGAGGTCAGGGAAGTGCTATTGTTGAAAAGAGCCACCAGTCAAGAAATGCGGGCAGTCTCTAGAAACTGGAAAAGGCAAAAAAGGGATTTTTCCCTTAGAGACTCCAGAAGAAACACAGCCCTGCCAGCACCTTGTTTTTAGACCTGTAAGACCCATTTTCAGGCTTCTGACCTACTGTTCTATAAAACAATTTGTATTGTTTTAAACCACTAAGTATGTGGTCATTTGTTTCAGCAACTATAGGAAATTAATGCAATTTATATTTATGTTATTGAGCTCTATTATCTATAACAATAAGTCCTTTCTATAGGCTTATTTTCTTTACTATGCATTTTATTCTTAATCTTGCTTTGTGTAATTTATTTCATCCAGGTACTTGATTGATCTGGGAAGGCAAAATATAGTGGTCAATAGTTAAACTGCCAGCGGAGTATTTATTGAGCATTTACTATATTTATGTGTTACACTACCTAGTCAATGCTATGCTATACTGTATTCACTATATTTTTCCTAATAGGTGCTATCAGGGCAGAAAAAAAATTTGTCAAATTCTCTTCTTCTCCAAAGCTTACACTCTTGGGAGAACTGATAAACTCATACATGAAGCTACTGAGTTCAAGAATGAAGTTACGGTCCAATGCCTTTGTGAAACAGGACTACCATGGTACCAAATACAAGGAGCTGTAGAACACTTATCCTAAAAAGTTAAGTGAGTACTCACCTGTTTCATAAAAACATTTTTATTCCATAAGTTTCCTGAATAGGCTTGCCTTTCTTTTTATATATTTCCTCTCAACATTAAAAAAAAAAACTTATAGTAGAAATTCTCTATCCTAGAGATTATGTAAACATTTTCATTTGGTCCCTTAAAAGGTTGAATAATTTCTTAAAGGCAATTCTTAATTCTACAAAGATTCTTTAAAGATTTCATCTCATGTATTAAATAACAAACACAAAATGAAGCCATTGTATCAGAAGGCAATTATTTTGACCAAAACTGAAGTAAGATATTTGGAATATGTATTAACCAGGGTTTACCTGAGAAACAAAACCAGTAGGTGTGTGCATATATGGAAATAAATTTGTTATAAGAAATTGATTCATATGATTGTAGAGGCTGCTATGTCCATGATCTGCTATGTGGGCTGCAAGTCTAGAGACCCAGGAAAGCTGACAGTACCAATCCAATCTGAAGGCCAACTCTGACCCTCCTGTATCCTTCCTATTTGGATCATTTAGGTGACATTAGATTCATTAGATAACACAGCATAATCTTCCCATTTCAAGTTCATTAACTTAATCGCATAGGAATAGTCTCCTTGGCCATGTAAGGTCACCCAGTCATCTCCCAATGGTGCCGATGACATCAGAGGGAAGTCTTCTGGAGAATGTCCTCTCTTTGATCTATTCAGACCTTCAGCTGATTGGATGAGGGTACCCACTTGACGGAGGACAATCTGCTTTACCAGAAGTTCACCAATTTAAATGTTAATCTCATTAACATTTAAACATCCTCTAAGTTGACACATAAAATTAACCATCACAAGCTCACCCATGCAAATCTCCCTACTTCATCTCCTCATAAAGGGAATAATAAAGTTATACTTCTGCCTAATATGAATCAACTATCCTGTGTACAATTGAAACCATACTAACCTTTCCCCTAAAAGAGGATACAAAGTATTTGTTGATATTTACTGTTCTTGATATCCTATAATTTAAATACTATGATGTAGTTAACAATCCTTAAATATGATATAAAGTGAATATACTTTGTATTACATGATAAATGGGTAAGAGAGAAAAGAAAACAATTACACACACAAACACAAAGACAAACATATTCATAACAAATTAAGGAGGAAACACTCATGACAATTAGAGTCTTCATTTCTGTAACTAGTCACATGGTCGTAACTATCTTCTTCCATTACCCAGTCCATATAACCTTTGCCTTCAGCAAGAACCTCAGCTGGTTGTGGTTCTTTACCTGCTGGAGTGAGCCAAGTCTTTATTCCTGAAGGTTTTCATTAGTACTCCTGCCTGAATTGCTTGTTAGTTTTCCATTGTCTGCCCATCATGGGCCATGGTAATCCAAGATGCCCTAAGGGATATCCTGTATTGTAGATGTGTTCTTCCTTACTTCCACTGTTTGAGTTTTAGTCCAATTTCACATTGGTATTCAGGATCAATCACCCCAACCAGTAACATAACTGCCTTCTTTGCCTGTTGATTCAGAGCCATGAGTCATCCACAATAGCCAGATGGCAGTCTTAACTTTCAGTTCAGTGAAACCATTGTTGTGTCTTCTGGTGGAACCATTTTTCCCTTTAGAACTAAGACCTCTAGACCAGCAGAGTATAAGGTTTCAGGTACAGGAAGGAAAAAATCTGCTATTGGGTCACTAAAGATGATTATAAGTGGTGCCACTCTCATTACCACCCCCTTGATTCCTGGGCCTGTGAATCCTGGCTGTGAAAGAAATAGAACCACATGTTTGACACTGATATAAAGCATATACAGCCTTCTGAAGATACCCTGCAAAGTATTGCCACCCAGCTGGCACTGTAGCTAAGTTTTCAAACGGGCATTCCACCATTCTATCAAACCAGATACTGCAAGATGGTGAGAAAGCATGCTAAAATCAGTGAATTCCATGAGCATGGGCTCATTGCCCCACTTCTTTTGCTGTGAAGTGAATTCCCTGATCAGAAACAATGCTGTGTGGAATACCATGACACGATGGTAGATAAAGAATCAAACCACAGATGGTAGTTTTGGCAAAAGTATTGTATGCTGGGAAGACAAATCTCTATCCAGAGTAACTGTTTATTCCAGAAAGAACAAAATACTGCCACTTCTTCCATGATGGAAGCAATCCAGTGTAATCAGTCTGTCACCAGGTAGCTGGCTGATCACCCCAGGGAATGGTGCCATACTGGGGCTCAGTGTTGGTCTCTGTTGCTGGCAGATTCAGCATTCAGCAGTGGCTGTATCCAGGCTGGCCTTGGCAAGTGGAAGTCCATGTTAGGTGATTGCATGTATCCCCTCATCCATGCCACGATAAGACTCTTTGCTTACATGCCCACTAAGTGATGATAAGGGTGACTGGAAAAAGAGGCTGACTGGTATCCACAGAATTAGTCATCCTATCGACTTGATTATTCAAATGCTCACCCTTTAGTGAATATTCCCCTGGAACACCAATAGTTTCAGGTTTTTTACCCAATTAGAGAAGTCTAGCCACATATATTTTCCCCAGACTTCCTTGTTACCAGCTTTCCAATCATGTTCCTTCCTAGTCCCTAATCATCTAGCCAAACCACTGGACACAGCCCATGTATTTATATCATTGCACATCTGGCCACTTCTTTTTCCAAGCAAAAAACAACCAGGGCTGTTGCTTGGAGTTCTGCCCACTGGGAGGAATCCCCTTCACCACTGTTTCGCAGTGATGTCCTAGAAAATGAAGTAGTGTTGCAGCTGTCCACTTTCAGATGCTACCTGCATATCACACAGAACCATGTGTGAGGTTGGAGGACAGGCCCAAGTCTTCTCTTCCTCTGTCAACTGATTGTAGGGAACTCCCCATGAGGCCACAGGGGAAAACTGGGAGAAAGAAGGTTGAATGGCAGGTGTGGGGACATAGGGAGGCCAACACAGGCCTTTGGGCCACCTCATATAACTTACTTGAAACTCAAGGACCTGCTCGGGCCTGATGTTGTAGTTACCACCCCCCTTTGATGACAGAGTGCTGCTGTGCAAGCCCAGCCTTATGGCTTGGTCTATTAGATAATACCCAGGTCATTTCAGACAGCTCAAGTTGCGTGGTCACTTGGTGGCCCATGGTTAAACATAGAGGAGAGTAGTGATTTGCAGAGAATGGTAGGGCTTTGCTTCAAAATCCTGATGGCTTACACTATAGTTCACATCTAGGGGCCTGCCACAGGCTCCAAACAGCATCCCTATCTGCCACTAACACTCAGGCACCATTGGCTGTGTTGCATCACAAGGCCCAAGTAACATGGCAACTTGTACCATAGCCTAGACCTATTGCAAGCCTTCTTCTGAAAGCCTTCTCCACTCAAAATGAGCAGCTTTTCATATCACTCAGTAAATGGGCCAAAGTAACCCACCCAAATGGAGAATATGTTGCCTCCAAAATCAAAGAAGCCCATTAGGCATTGTGCCTCTTCTTTGGTTGGAGGACAGCCAGAGGCAATCATTTATCCTTCACCTTAGAAGAGATAGGATACTTCACACCACAGAACCCCTAGAAATTTCACTCAAGAAATTCTGGTAAAATGACCCTGAATTTTTTTTGGCTTTAGTGAGGTATAATTGACAAATAAAACTTTAAGATATTTTAAATGTCCAATGTGGTTGTATAACTTACATGTGGAATCTAGAAGCCCCTAAATTCTTGTCAGATTTATTTCTCACTCTCTGACACACACATGTCTTACTAATAAGTCTAGAATAGTTGCTACTTCTTGCTCCCTAGATTTAACCAATATAATGTCATCAAATGTAATGGACTAGTGTGATTATCTCGTGGAAGGTAAAGGGGATCAAAATGCCTATGAACGAAATTATGACATGGCTGGAAAATTTATATACACTTGAGGTAGGACAGTGAAGGGGAAAGCAAGCTACCTCTAGTGGTCTTTACTAATGGGTATTGAGGGGAAAAATATTTGCCAGATTCATAGATGCATACTGGGTTCCATAGGATATGTTAATTTGCTCAAGCAATGAAACTGCATTTCATACAATAGCTGCAATTACTCCCATTGCATTTAGGTCTCCCAGTTTAGTGACCAGAGTCCCTATTGTAATAAGGTGTGACCTCCAGGCAAGAATGACCACAAAACTCTGTAAGGATACTTGTCCTCCCCTCACAGATTTCTTTCTTTCTCTCTTTCTTTCTTTCTCTCTCTCTCTCTCTTTCTTTCTTTCCTTTTATGGCTACACCCAAAGATTACGGAAGTTCCAGGCCAGGGATTAAATCCAAGATGCAGCTGCAGCAACATTGCATCTTTCAATCCACTGAGTAGGGCCAGGGATCAAACCCGTACCTCCACAGCAACCCCAACTGATGCAGTCAGATTCTTAACCAACTGCACCACAGCAGGAATTCCACAAATTTATTTCTCACAGGTGTGGTAAAAGTGTGTCATCTGGATCCAAATTCCCTAAGTCATTGAATCCTTTCCTCTACAAGAAGCCAAGGCAGGTCAGCATTTTCACCTTGCTCACTATGAACCACCTCTTGGTCCGTGTTTCAAAAAACCAACCAAACAAAACTCTTTCTAACTTCCAGAGCTGCAACACTAAATTCAGAATCTCTGCTTAGTGAGCCCAGGTCAGCACATTCAAGGGGGAGCAGCATGTGCTAAATTTGGGAGTGACTAGTGTTTTGGTGTAATCACAGCAGTAAATGCTGTGAGCAAGAATGAGGCAAAAGGTGGGGTTACAAGGCAGACTGGATTCAAATGTAAAAACTAAGAATTCTTGGTATAAGACTTGTGAAGCTAATAGGATAGCTCTGCTAAAAATATCCACCCAGTTTCAAACAGTCCTTAAGGTGACTTTGGTCAAATTTTCAGCCTTTAATCAGGACTTGTGAAATTGAATTAATACATCCATTTCATTTAAATGGTTTTTCATTAAGTCTTCCCTCACACTGGCTTGGTTCTTCCCTTTCCAATCTTTGTATTATCTCTCCTGATTCCTTTTTTCTTACTTTTTTTTTGAAACAGCTATTTCCTAAAGAATTAAACATTTCTGTCTTTCTGATGCCTCACAGTTTTAGATAATGCTTGTGAAATGCATTTTCATGAGGTGCTTTTCAGGGGAGGTGGTGGTTAAAAATCATTTGACTCAAAGCTCTTTCCCATTGTGTGCACTTCAGTCCTCAGCCTATAAATCCATTTTGTAATTACTCCAATAGTCTCATCTTAGAAACTTTGCCTGACATACCATTCCATATGTTTATGATTCTCTGAATGAAAAAGTGTTCCCTGACAACCATTCAGATTTTTCCCTTTAATTTCCATTTATGCCTTATTGTCTTATAATGTTCAACTGAAAATATATGTTGCAATATTGTGTGACATTATCAGTATTACTTAAGATTTTATATACCCATATATCAGCCAAACATCAGATAAATCTCACCCAGCTTCTTTCCGTACATCTTCCTTCCTGGAAGAGCACAGGTAATAGATTCAATTTCTCCTTCATGACAAGTTGACTTTAAGCATTTCTTATAAACTGAAGACAAGAATCAATTTGCATTTTGGTTTGAATTATTTTGAAAATAGGAACTGGAAATGGAATTTGGCTTAATGTTTGTGCAATTAGAGTGATGGTGCTAACTGCAGTGCTTTTTAGAAGAAACTTATATCAGGGTTGATTTTAAGAATAGTGAAAAGCCAAGACACAAGACTAATTTGAAGGTCTGGCTAATAAATAACATTGTTAGAGAAAAAGGGGGTATTCTGATGATTTGTAATCCTGCAATAATGGCTTCTAAATAGTTAAGATTAGTTTGAGAGATGAGTGCCTTTCCACCCTCTATGCCATATGCCAGCAGGGGACAAAAATCAATCTTTCGAGGGCTCTGATTACTTCTGCTCCAAGTTTCTTGTCAGCAGATTCAAAATGTGCAGGGCAATGAATCTTCCACAAGGTAGAGGTGCTGCCCATCAGCTGGAAATCTTTTTTTCCCAACTTCTTGTAGAATATCTGCTTGTGATAAATTAGAAGGAGAGAGAAAAATAGAAGACTATTTGGTGCAACAATTTTAATCCTGTGTTATCAGTACAGAGAGAAAGTGACACCAGTTCCTGCTGCTTTGAAATGAAAAATGTACCCTTGGAGGGAAGAAGCTTGAAAGTTAAGGAACAAACAAAATCATGGTCTTTGTCATCCTCGAATACCATGCTCCTTAGCATATGATCAAGGAGAACCACATTAAGGGTTGGTACCTGAATTAATAGACACAAATTCTGAAGCAAGAAGCCTAGGCTTGGATCCACATTAGAAACACTAAGGAAAAAGAAGCCGAAGTTTGACTATAATAAAAGACACAAGAGTATGAATGATGAGAAGAACAAGGACAATGTGATTGGCAGGACAGTGGTTCCCCAAAGTGTTCACATCCTAATCCCCCAAAACTGGGAATACGTTACATGGCAAAATAGTTCGCAGGTGTGGTTAAGTTACTGTCACACCTTGAGCAGAAGAGAGTAGCCTGGATTATGCAGGTGAGCCCAGTGTAGTCCCATTCTAAAAGTCCTTAAAGTGGAAAAGGGGAACAGAAGAGATCAGAGGGTTGCAATGTAAGAAGAATTAGCCTTCCCTTCACAAGCTTTGAGGATGGAGGAAAGGGGCCACAAGCCCAGAAATGTGGAAGGCCCCTCGAAGCTGAAATAGGCAGGAAAGGGATCCTACCAAAAGCCTACAGAAAGAACAGCCCTGCTGACCCCTTGATTTTAGACTGGCGAGACTCACATGAGACTTCCGACGGACAAAACTGTAAGATAATGTTTGTTGTTTAAAGCCCTTGAATTTGTGGTACTTTGCTAGAGCAGCAATAAAAAATTGATAGAGACAAGATGTGAAAGGGTAAAATAAATAAGAAATAGGTTTTAAAATTATGTGTTACAGATTCCCTATGTATTCTTATTATTGCTCACAGAAAGATATTTTGGTACAAACTTTCTGTTTGTTTCCGGCTGTCTTATAATAGTTCTTCAATACATTAAAATCATGAATGCCCTTTGACCTAGAAAGTGCATTTCTGGGAGTTTAATAAAAGAATTAAAGGTGTGTACAATGATTAATTATAAGAATATTTGTAATAGCCTAAAATTGAAAATAAACTAAATGATCAACAGTGGTGATCATTTGAATACATTTTGACATAACTTCTAACAATATACTATGCAGTCATTAAAAAGTAGTTAAATGAGAATTTGTTGAAACTGGGAAAACATTAACATGTTGAGTTGAAATCAGGTACAAAATATTATATATAGTGTGATAATGCTGGTGTATATTGCATATGCTAGTGTATGATATTGATGTGATATATCTAAAATGGCAACCAATACTTATACTTACTTTCATATATATCACCAAATATATTCATGAGTAGTGAGTGTGAATGTAGAGAATGTGTTTTTATCCTATTCCTGAATTAAGAGAATCACAATGTGTATTTTTAGATATAAATTTTTTCTGCTATAAAAAAGTTGGTTATCACTTCTAACCAACTGGTAGTAGAAACAGAAAATGTACAATTGTCTATATATTTAAACTCTCCTCTATACATATTGTAAAATCCAACTCACTCTGAAAATAGAAAGTATCCTGTCTCTATTTAAACCAAAACTACCCAAAGCTGTAGTGAATAGTGTGATTTTCTTCTGGATCCTGGTCACATGAACATCAGTCATCAAGAAATACCCTACACATCTGTTGAGTGAGCTCCCTTCGTGGCTCAGTGGTAACAAGCCACTGACTAGTATCCATGAGGACACAGGCTTAATCCCTGCCCTTGCTCAGTGGGTTAAGGATCTGGTCTTCCTGAGGCTGAGGCTGTGGCCGGCAGCTGCAGCTCCGATTCGACTGACCTGTAGCCTGGGAACTTCCATGTGCTGTGGGTGAGGCCATAAAAGGTTTGATCCCTGGCCTGGGAACTTCAGCATGCTGGGGTATGACGAAACAAGAAAACAAAAAAAACTAAAAAGCCTATGGATGGATGGGCCTGTAAAATGGTACAATCATTCAAAAAAAAAACTTTGGCAAAACATATCAAAAATCCTGTTCAAATTATGCCCTTTGAACCAGTAATGTCATTTCTAGGAGTCTAAAGAAATAATAGGCAAAGATTATTACAAATAAGAATATTCATTGAAGGTTTATTTATGTAGAAGGAAGCTAGGAACAACCTTAATGCTCAATAAGAGGGGAATTGGGCAGTAATTTAAAATAATGTCTTCAAAGAACATTTAATTACATGGGAAAATGTATTCAATATGTTCCCAAATGAATAAAAGCAAGCTGCAAAATTTGAAGACACAATATGATTCCAATTTAGAAAATAAAAAGGAAAAATATGCCAAATGTTAAGAGCAGTTATCTCCGGGTAGTAGAACTGTGTTTTAGATGTTTAACCATAAGTGTATTTGTGTATATGATGGGGTTCCATTTGTTCTACCATGGGCATATATTACTATGCAAATTAAGGAGACAGTGTTTGCCATTCAGAGTATCCATACAGTTGGAAATAGCTATCCACTAGAGTTAAATTGGAATCAGAGTATTTCTGTCCTGCTGGCCCATTTGCCTTGCCTGTTCCTGAAATTTGGGTCTTTTTAACGACTCGAGAATCTCTCACAGAGTCTGTGGAAATAGTCTTTATAGGAACACTGGTGAAGAACCACAGCTTTGTCATAGGAAGTGCATCCGTTCCTTCCAGAATCTGCCCCTTGGCGGGGGCATCCAGCACAGCACTAGTAGCATAAGCGTTAAAGCTCACAGTGCAGATACTTCGCAGCAATGCACAGGGTTTGCCCTGGGCCTTGTACGTACTCCCAGGAACAGCTCCACCAAGAAAAGTAACGTTGCTACAAGCATTCCACCAAGTAAACAGATGCTGTTTGTATTGTTGATCATGATCAGCTCCTTACCAGAGAAGTCACAAGTTAAGATGTTATTTGCCCTAAGTTCTGGCTCTCTCCTGTGGCCTATATGTGCCACCCTCTGACTTTGCAGGAGTGGGTATTAGGATGCAAATTGGCATTTTAAGTGTCAGCCCTTTTTTTTTTTTTTTTTTTAAGGGTCGCACCTATGGCATATAGAAATTCCCAGCAAGGGTTCAAATTGGAGCTACAGCTGCCACCTATACCACAGCTCTTGGCAATGCCAGATCCCCTACCCACTGAGAGAGGCCAGGTATCAAACCTGTATCCTCGTGGATACTAGTTGGGTTTGTACCCACTGAGCCACAATGGGAACTCCCATGTCAGCCCTTTTGAAAGGAAGGTAAAATAAAGAGCCTTAATAAAGTATTTCATCCTCAATGGCACACCTCAAGGGCAGGACCAGCCTCATTCCAGCATCCAGCACAAAACCTTGCACATAGTCAATACTCAGTATTTTTATTTAAATGAATGACAAACCATACTTTTTAAATAAGTTCACAGTGGTCTTTTTTGGGGGGAGGGTGCATATGGAAGTTCCCAGGTCAGGAATCAAACCTGCACCACAGCAGTGACACAAGCCGCTACAGTGACAATACCAGATCCTTAACCTGCTGCACCACAATGGAACTTCCTTTTTGTTGCTGTTGTTGCACAGTGGCCACTCTATGCTTATGTGTGTGTGTAGCGCTATGATGTCCCTTTTATTCTAATGGTCATGCAAGATGGGGAAAAAGTAATAATGACTTCCTCTTTTGAGGGTTTACTGGGCCTCAGATAAAAGGGAAGAAATAATTCCATCTCATTCTAAGGAAACTACAGAGTCTTTCAGTTCAAGAGATCAAAGCTGCATTAACTCTTCCAGTTACTGCCACTTGCCTTTTACTATCATTTAGTGCTCTGGAAAAGGTAATCTACTAAATAGTACCCAAGTGACCTGGCAATTTATTAAGTGAGCAATTTATTCTTTTCTCACTACTAAGATCAAACTATTCACCATTCAAATTCTTCACATTCCTCAGAGATAACAAGGTGGGAAAATATCCTTGTCTTGCAGATAGAGAAACTAAAGTTTAGTCTTGAATCTGCTGAGAAGGGGGAATAAAAATAAAGGATTTCCATGGCTTACCCTAATTTTGTAGTACATATTGCCACTTTCTTAAATTTAGAATTGAGTTATTTAAGCTTTTCAGAGTTCCAGGAAGAGGCTGTAGCCTTCTTATTTATTTTATTTTTTTTTTTTTTAACAAATCTGTATGAAGGAAGAGCTTCTTTAGGGGATCCAATAACAGTACTAGTCTGTGGCACTCTGAGAAACAGAATGGGGTAGAGATGGGTAGGAAAATGGATTCAGTCTGTCATTAAAGTGATAAACAAGAAATAGTATGTTATTAAATCTCACGAGGCAAGAGGGAGTTGAAAAGATTTAAAGATACTGATTCTTTGCCAGCAGTGATGAAAAATAAATATTTGAACTGAAATCTTGCTGATACTAAAACCAATCAGTTCTTAGAGTTTATCCATGCCCCCGGTTGTTGTTCACATTAGGAATGATTCTGGCCCCACCCTTCCCCCTCCTCTGGTCAAACTGAGGTCACATGGCCTCCTAGAGCAGCACCCTCTCACTGCCAACTTGGAAGAAGTAGTTGGTGTCCTCAGAGCCATAACCCAGTAACCAGCTCCTGGACTCTGTCACCCTCCTGTCACCATCTCCTGAAGCTCTCCTGCTTCATGAAAACAACAGTGGCAAGGACCACAATATAAATTCAAGCTTCAGAACATACATTATCTCATTGATTTTGATGAAAAATCCTACAAGGTAGGTATTTTCTTCACTATAGTAACATGAAAAATAAAAACAAAACAAAGCATAAGGCACAAAGAATTAAATCACATGCTGGAATCCACTGTGGGGAAATGACAAAATCTGGTTTTAAACCCAGGTCTGTGAAATTCCAAAACACATCTCTTTCTACATGAGATGGTCCCTCTGCATTTTGCTACACTGTGTGGATTCTTCTAGTGAAAAGTTGAAGCAACACTCTAGGACTTAAATTCCATTTTCCTGTATTCTTCAAAAAACTAAGAATGTGTACTGTAGCAATTTCATGGACTATTGTTGCCTGGACACAGACCAGAGTCCTCCAAAACTAAACAAATCTATATATTCATGACAATATTTCCAAATGGCGACTTAGGCTCACAACATGGGCAGCCAAACTGATATTTATTGAATGTCAAAATTAGAAAATACGTTATTATTTTATCTCTGTAAGTTAGGGAACTGTGACCCTAGCCCATAGAACTCTTAGCGCACAATCTGCACTCAGTGAATACTGTGTTGAATGTACAATTTTTTAAAGAAAGTACATAAAATACAAAAGCATTATGAAGATGTCTATAGTTTTTGATCATACTCTTTAAATAACTTGGTTGCTGGTATGTATCAAAAAACTTGACCCCAAAATTGTCATTAATGTGCCAAAATTGGTAACTGGAATTGGGTACACCAGGATGACTTGTAACCTGTATGAGTCACTTCTCATTATCAGTAGAATAAAGCATATTAATTGTCGACCCAGGATAATTATTTCTATTAGCTGGGCCATGCCCAGAGTTCCATGAAACACCAAGATACCTATGCAAAGTATACCTTCAGAGGAATGTAAATGAAAATATTAATAGTAGTTATCATCTCTGGGTATTAATATTGCCAGTCATAAATTTTTTAGCATTGAGATCCTGCTATGTAGCACTACTAACCATGTCTAGTCACTTGTGATGGAGCCTGATAATGTGAGAAAAAAAAAATGTATACATGTATGTGTAACTGGGTCACCATGTTGTACAATAGAAAATTGGCAGAACACTGTAAACCAGCTATAATGGAAAAAAATAAAAATCACTATATTAAAAAAATTTATTGAAATACAGTTGATTTACAGTGTTAGTTTCTGGTATATAGCAACATGATTCAGTTTTATGTATATATGTTTTTTTTCTTTTTCATATTTCTTTCCATTATGTTTTATCACAGGATATTAAATATAGTTCCCTGAAGTATACAGTAGGACCTTGTTGTTTATCCATTCTATATATTATAGTTTATTTCTGCTGATCCTAAACTCCTCTAATTTATTCCTTCCCCTTTGGTAACCATAAGTTTGTTTTCTAAGTCAGTGAATCTATTTCTGTCATATTTAAGTCTATTTGTGTCATAGTTTAGATTCCACATGTAAGTGATATCATACGGTATTTGTCTTTCTCTTTCTGACTTACTTCATTTAGTATGGTCATTTCTAGGCCCATCAGTGTTGCTGCAAATGGCATTATTTCATTCTTTTTAAGGCTGAGTAATATTCCATGATATATATATCCCATGTCTTCTTTATCCATTCATCTAGCTATGCACATTGAGGTTTTTTCCCATATCTTGGCTCTTTCGAATAGTGCTTCTATGAACATAGGGATACATGTACCTTTTTGAATTATAGTTTTGTCTGGTTATATCCCCAAGAGTGGGATTGCTGGATCATACGGCAACTCTATTTTTGATTTTTTGAGGAACCTCTATACTGTTTTGCATAGTGGCTGCACCAATTTACATGTCCACCAAAAGTGTAGGAGGGTTCCCTTTTCTCCACACCTCCTCCAGCGTTTGTTATTTATAGATTTTTTTTTTAATGATGGCCATCCTGATCAGTGTGAGCTGATACCTCATTGTAGTTTTGATTTGTATTTCTCTAATAATTAGCAACAATGATCATCTTTTCATGTACCTACTGGCCATCTATATGTCTGCCGGTCATAATTATTGACTTTCATCTGCTTTTTCTCTCTACATTTTAACAACAAACCTATGACTTTTAAAATAAAAATTTATATACATAGCCTTCTAGGCAAAATATGTTTACGAACATATGGAAATACTTCTAATTAATAACAGCTAAAACTTACTGCACATTTTCTATGTTCCAGACACCATTCTATGTGTTTCATATGTAGTAACTTATTTAACATTCAGAGTAACTCAGTGAGGAGGACAGCATTATCCACATTTTGCAAATGAGAAAACTGAGGCGTAGAGTGGTAGAATAACTTGCACAACACACTCAGTAAGTCAAGAAGCTAGCAATGGAAAAATCAGTCTCACCCCAGAGTTTGAAAACTTCACTACTGCACCATTTTACCACACAAAGAACAGATTTACAGTACATAGCAATTAATATAATACTCAGAGTACGATTAAAACTATGAAAAAATTATCAAAAAGGAAATGAATGGGGGAAAAAACCCAAAATAATGGAAATGGAAAGAGACATTAAAATATTGTGGTGACTGTTTTTCTATGATATAATCAGGAATGGGTTTTTTTTTATTTCTATTTTTCTACATTTTCCAATGTTTAATAACAATATATCTTTTAGCGGTTTTTTTTTTCCTTTAAAAAAAGTGATGGAATCAATAATTAAGAATTGTAATATGACAGGGCCCTAGATTACACGCTCAAGAAAATGTACAAACATTAGAGACAAATCATAGGAAGAACTTCAGTTTTAAATTCCGGGAAGTCCAGCATGCCCTTTAGAAAGTAAGCAGAAAGAGTGTGCAGTCCCAAACTAGACTATAAACCTCTTGAAGCTGGGATCATGTCTCTTACTAACTTTTATTGGTCTGTATCTTAATGCTTAATACAATGTTATAAACCATATGGCCATCCTCTTGTAAACATTGAATTGGTTTGTAGTTTAGCATGTGTTTTTCCTGGGGAGTTAGACAAAGGAAGTAGGTGAAGAAAGGGGAGAGGTAACCTAGCAAGCTCACATGGGTGCCCAGAGAAAAAACAAGCTATTCTAGGCCTCTGAGTTAACAATTTTAAACATGTGCCATTGGCCAGGTGCCACCTTCACTGATCACTTCCTTCCCAATCGGCTTCACCAGCCTCCCTTGTTCTGCCAAATCTCTCGGGATAAAATTTTGAAGTTCTATCCTTGGTTCTCTCATCTCTAAGGGCCATCTCTCAGATGATCCCATTCAGTTTCAAATACCATCTATGTGCTAATAGAATTCAAAGGACAGCACATGTCAAGACTTCTCCTCGAGCTCGGAAGTCCTAGATCCAGCTGCCTCTTGCCTTCTCACCTGGCTCTACAATAGGCATCTCAAATATAACAGAGGCCAAACAAAATTATTTTTTCCCCCCAAGCATATACTCTCTACTCTCCCAGGCTTTTTCCATCTCAGTAAAAGGCATAGACATATACCCCATGGTTTAGGCTCCAAACCTGAAACTCAATCTTGAATCCTTTCTTTTTTTCTTTTTTTGGTTTTTAGGGCTGCACCTGTGGTTTATGGAAGTTCCCTACACCACAGCTCACGACAACACCTTATCCTTAACCCACTGAGGGAGACCAGGGATTGAACCATGTCCTCAGGGATACTAGCCGGGTTCGTTACCACTGAGTCACAACAGGAACTCCTTGAATTCTTTCTTACCATCACCAAGTGTATACCCAGTACATCAGTAAGTCCTTTTGTCCTATTTCCTAAATGATATCTCAAATTTCTCTAGTTCCCAACATGTCCAGGATTACAGTTGGTCCGAGCTCCCTCACCTGGATTGCTGTAATAGTATGCTATTTTCTGTCTCTGCCTCCACTCTTAACTCCTTCTGGCTCAGCCTCCAAGAAGCAGAGAGTGAGCTATTCAAGGCATAAGTCATATCATGTTACTCAGCTCCCCCATAGCCCATCACTACCTGTTTTCCTCTGTTAAATCCTTCCTTTGCCTTCCCATTATACTTAAATAAAATCCAAACTTCTCCACTGTGGCCACAAGACTATTCATGATCTTTTTGATCTGGTCCTTGCCTGCCTCTCTGATGTCATTTCCTCCCAGTCTTTCCCTTGACTAGTGCTAGAGTGCCACATTGATATTCTTTATAGACCCTGGAATCTAGCTTGTGCCCATCTCAGTGTCCTTACATTTGCTCTTTCCCTCGCCTAGAAAGCTTTCCATCAAATCCTTATTAGGCTGCTTTCTTATTGTCATTAGGTATTAACTTAGATGTCACCTCCTCAGAGAAGGAATTAAAGCTGTTCATACACACACACATATACACACACACTATCCTAAAGATAGGACTTATTTTATCTTCTTCATAGTATGTGTCAGGATTTGAAATTATCTTCATTTGTCTACATTTCCTGTCTTTCTCCCATACTAGAATAGAAGTTTCTTGAGGTCAGGAATGTTTTCTTTAGGCATTGCTGTTTCCTCAGGTCCTAGAATAACACTCAGTGTCTAGATGTCACAAAATAACAATTTTGACTGGTCACAGAAAAAATAAATGTGTCTACTTCCAAAGAAGATAAATGGTCTATTTTCAAAAGAGTCGTAAGGTTAAAAACTATGCTGATAGCAGACGGCTAACCAAGAGAAATCTGGGATGGAGATGGTTAGAGGAAAAAGGATGAGTGATTATGATCATTGCAGATAATTAGTCTTGTTTGAATATGGTTGTAAACAGGGAAGATGCTTCAGAGTATAAAGTGAACCAAATAAAACAACATGCCAAGCTATTGAACTTACATTCTCACAGGAGACTGGTGACTAAAGAAGTATATGAGCTGGAACATGGAGCATTTGAAGGGTTCTATAGGTTAAAAAAGATCATTAGGAAAATAATTATTCCAGGGATAATTAGTAAAAGATTATAGCCACACAAATACCAGTTATCTTCGGAATATAGTCATCTGAAAGAAATCGTAATTTTGAGACATATTAAAAGGGGCGTTACTTAACTTGAAGTCATTGTCCAGTTTACTGTTAATATGTTTTAAGAAATCTCCAACACTCTCCCTTCCTAAAATACAAGCAATGTGGAAGTCCCATGGGAATCCCTGAAAAGGAGAAAGTTAACTTGACTTTAGTATTTGAGCTGCCAAGTAGTGATCAATTAACTTATTAATAATCAGATAATTGAGCAGGGGGTTCCTGAATAAAATGAAAAGTAGGAATAACCAGCAGGACAATTTTAAGAACCATCTCTCAGCTTTATAAACTAATCCTCCTCTAATGGCCCTTTTTAATGTAATTTATAGTTTCATCATTACCCTTTTTGTATTAGTAATTATTTCTAAAATACCAAAGAACCATCTTTTTTTTCAAGGTCCTTCCCTCAGTCTGATTTACAACTCAGCTCAAGTTGGACTCTGTCTTTCTGAGGTTTGACATTTCAAAATATTTATTGCTCTTTTACATTAATGCCTTTCTCATGAATCTGAAGGTGACCGTTTTTTCTTTCGTCGTGTTGTAATTAAATGGATCAACTATTGCTTTATTATTTCCACTATTTGTCTGCACAGCACATTAAAACTTTCAGATTAGAAAGTGATATTGAGCTCTATGTGAACTATAACAAACAAATATTTCCGAAAATATAGGGTCCTCTTGATGCATCGCTAAAGGAGCTGTTCCGAGCGAAAGCACAAAATCTTTAATATTTTATTGATCAGATCTAAACCTTCTGCCCAAAGTGGCAATTAAATTTCAATTAAACTGACTGAAAGCATCATATTAAATTTCAGCACTTTACGAGCTATCAGATAATGCTGCAGGACAAATCTTTAGTATGATCACACTCTTTTCAAATTATATTATCCTGTTCATTCACAATAAAAGTGACAGTTTTAGGTATACTTTCAATATTTCTTGAATATAAACCCTCTAATGAACACATTTTATTGCCTTTAAATCAATTATTATTGGATATTTTAATAAAGTGAATTGAGCACTTTGTTTTACACACTGCTTAGAAGTTATTATATTTTGCAGTCTGCACAGCAAAGAACTGAATCAGAAAGAGAGAGAGAGAGAAATGGCCAAATTTCTGACAGTATAGGAGAGATGGAATGAGCCATTTATAAGGAAGTAGGCTTCCTGTCCCATTCTATAGCATTTAATGAAACATGCTAATTAGCATCTGATGAATGGTTTTTTCCTTTTTTGAAATTTAGGTTCAAGTTCTAGAAGTAGCTCTTATCACAAAAGGAAGATGTTAGAAATCACCAAAACCATGCGTGACTATAATCTTAGGTATATTTCATTTTGGAAATTAGGAACTTCAGGCTTGTGGTTATTTGCTTCTGTCCTCTATCCTTTTGAATTTGTGATTTATTAGCACTATAGCTTAGTGTTTCAGAGCAAGTTGATATTAAATATTGACCAATATTGCACCCATCTGGATGATATAAATGGAAGGTGAATACTGAGGCATTTTGTTCTTCACTTTGTCCACCCTTGTGGTTAAGGCAGACTCCAGACTTTAGCATCCCGCTCAATGGTCAGTATTGATTGCCAAGATGGCCAAAACGACTGCTTTGGCTCTGTGCTGTCCAGGTTACTTTTCATATACTTGAGACATCACACTGTAGTCACTTCCTACACAGCACAATGCACTGGTCCCATTTTATGCGCACATGCACCCTCTTAACACACTAACTGGACAAACAGCATAGAGTCACGTTCAGAAAGAGAAGGCTAAGCAAGGGAATGCCTTCTACTTTGAAAGAACCTAGCCACATAGAAGGATTTGGTCCTCCGTTTGTGAATAGGGAGATGCCTTTGTTGCTGAAATTGAAAGGATGCTGTAATAACCTCAGTATGATTCATTGGAGTGGATTAAATTAAAATTTAGATGAAAATTATGATTTCTTATTGAAATGATTCAATTAGATTATGGTCCCTGAATTTAAGTAATTGAGTCTCAAGGCGACAAGGGATTTTAACAAGTCATTAAAACTATCCTTCTGTATGGAGCTGGATTGCCGACAGTAAGGCTGTTCATGGACCTGGAATCCAATCTATAAGGGATGCAAAGATCATCATATCAATAAATGGAGCAGTGAACTCTGGCTTCCACATGCAACCCCTATAGGAAGTAAACTACAAATTGCCCAACTCCTGCTGGAGGAGAGAACACTTCCGAGTCACGACCGTAATAATATTCCTTCCTAGCACCATTCTTTCTATTGAGCATGGGCCCCATCAACTGCAATTAGGCAGACACAGTCATCTGTTCACTGTTTACCTGGACTGAATGGTATAGGATCTGCTTCTCAACAACAACAACAACAACAAATTAAAAATAAAAATAAGCAGGTATCGTAAGTGAAAATAATGTATTGGGGAAATAAAAAAATTTTTAATAAAATAAAATTTAAAAAATAAACAGGTAATACAAGCAATCCTGTAAAGTAGGAATTGTGTTGCCTATTTTAGAATATCAGTTGTGTTTCAGGAGTTGAGATGAACTAAGAATCCAGTGTCTATACAATTTTTATGAGGACAAAATCAGTTTCTCCTTTACCCATATTTTGAAAGGACCCAAAGAAATGTTGTGCTAAATAAGACCCTTCCCTATATCATTCCTCACAGACCACAGACATAAGAATGGGAACTGTTAAAAGCACATTCTAACTTTAAATAATCCTCACTACCAGCAAATCTGCATACACATTACAGCTTCACTCTATTTATCTGGCTTGGTGTTTTTAGTTGAGTAGAGACAGTTAAACAGCAGACAACCCCAAAAATGTTCACTATCCTATCTAAGTGACTTGGTGTTCTACACATTGTCAAAGTTGTGGTGTAATATGTGTGTATGGTGGGGCTGGGGGCTGACCTCTGTTTGGAAATTTTTTAAAAAAGGAAAAAAGAAAAGCATAGCATAAAACATGTTTCCCAGGAAAGTCGAATCCTTCAAGTTGAAAACCTGGGAGAGGTTGGACTTCCTCAGGTGAAGCTGTTCAAGTGGAAGGAAGGAAGTCAGAAACACATCTACCCCATTAGACCTCCAGATCATGTTGTCCAGTTTTTTGTTTGTTTTGTTTTTTGTTTTGGGGATTTGTTTGTTTGGGGGGTTTGGGGGTGTTTTTGTTTTTGTTTTTGTTTTTTGCTTTTTAGGGTTGCATCCATGGCACATGGAAGTTCCCAGGCTAAGTGTCGAATTGGAGCTACAGCTGACAGCCTACATCAAAGCTGATAGCAATGCCAGATCCTTAACCCGCTGAGCAAGGCCAGGGATCAAATCTGCATCCTCATGTTTCATAGTCAGTTTTGTTACCACTGAGCCACGACGGGAATGCCCATGTTGTCCAGTTTTAACCAACTTAACCCTCCCAAGATGGCCTTATGGCTCTAGAAGCTTCTTGCAAAAAAAAAAAAAAAATGGAGGCAATGCATGCACATGCAATCCTTCTCCGATTCCTAATCAAGTGCTTCATCATTCATATCACAAAGTTAAAAAACAAGGACCACCTAAATTGGTCTAACAAAAATTTAGGCAAATTTTTTTTAATTATCAAGAAGACTGTTTGAAACATAGACTTATACCCACAATTGCCAATAATGACCTTCATCCTATTCATGCAACAACTATTTCTTGAGCACCTATGACAGGCAAAGCAGTATTCTAGGGGCCAAGGGAAGGCAGTGACCAAAAAGACAAATCTGTGCATTCATGGGGAGGAAGGTAAGAAGAATAAACCAAATAAGTAAATTATATAGAATATTCATAGGTAGTGGGAAAAAAAATGAAGCAGGGAAGAGAGATAGGGAGTGCCAGGGAAGAATTATAATTTTAAATAAGATGATCAGGTAAAGCATCACTGAAACAATGATATGAGATAAAAGCAATGCAATGATGATTAGCAAGACATATCAAAACTAAAACACCCACTACCTGAAAACAAACATCTACAGTTTGAAAGCAGAGGAAATGATGTATTTAAAAAAATAAAATACTCTTTAAAATTTTTAAATGCATTTCAAAATTAGTGTTTTAAAACTTCAATTTTGTGTACCTTTTAAAAAATATACATAATAGTACAGTGAAAGCCACAGAGTATATGAAAATAAATAAATATTCCTATGTTAGAGATAAGTTCTCCAAAAATCTGTGATAGGATATATGATGAATGAATTGGGGAAGTCTTCTGCCCAGTGACAACCAAAGTAATTTTTAAGAATTTGATCAGACTCTTGCTTATTGAAAGCCCTTTCCTAGCTTCTGATTGCCCTCAAGAATATATCCAGATTCTTGGCTCTTGGCTCTTGAGACTCTCCATCACCCTCCATCTCAGCCTACATTTCAGTGAGACCCCACTCCCAGTTCCTAGAGTAGACCATGTTCTCACTCTCACCTCCTGACCTTCACACCCCTCTTCCCACAACTGGAAACACTGTTTCAAGGACCACCCCATTCTCCAGGGCCTTCTCTACTTTTCGCCTGGCCCACTGCTCCTTGTCTTTCATGTTGTGAGTCTCTTCAGAAGTGACTTCCTCCAGGAAGCCTTCTTGGACTTGCCAAGCCCAGCTTGGTTATCCTGGTGAGTTATCGTCCCAGCACATATTTATTCCAGCTTTCCTGTGGGCAGTGGGGGCATGGCAGTCCTGAGTGACTGTTGTAGCCTCAGAGCCCAACCAAGTCTTGCACATGGTAGATATTTCACACTTATTTGTTGAATGAGTCAATAAATAAACAAATGGATGTAACTATCTCATATTTAAGTTTGGGTACCAATGTCATAGCTTCTGTTCACACTCATAGTTCCATTAATTGTGCTCTCATGACAGTTTCTCTATATATGTTTATAAGAGAACATTTTATCCTGGATCTTAATTATTTTCATCTTCAATAGTATGTGATCACTGGTTGGAGCTGATAAGTTTACAGTGCTTTGAATTGTGCCTGACATATAGTGAATACTCCAGAAATATTTATCAAATGAATTTCCTTGAGAATGTAAGATACAGTCCTTAATGAAGGTAAACATATGTTCTTTGAGGATTAATTTTCACAAGGCATAATGTCTCAGAAATAAGCCCTGTAATTTTATTTTGGATTACTGTGAAGTTTGTCTCTCATTCAAATTCACAAACTTGAAATAATTTTTAATATGTTAAAATGTATTTTACAATCATACCATAAATATGTCAGATGGGATGACTGTAAAGTAATAGCCATGTACCATATCTGTGTAATATGTTTTATCTGCACTCTGTGTGTGTGTGTATCCAGATGTGTCTTCCCCTTGTAACCAGAGGCTATCCTTGCCTCACTGATGCCAAGAGGAGGACTTTACCTTGAGAGTCCATGAGATTCCATCTTATTTATGATCTTATCAGGAAGATGCACAGAAGAGTAAATATGACACTAGAGGTCTAGACCTTCCTCTTTAAGAAAGTCTGATTACATTCCCCCTTCCTGGAAATTATGTAGGTAGGTCTTAACTCTCCCCAGTTGCACCCATCCCCTAATTGTTCAAACCTTGAGGTGGCAAAATGAAATGACAAAAAAAAAAAAAAATGTCTAGAGCGTATGTACCTAGACTGACTCTTCTAGGAGTCAGATGACATTCTTTGCACAGAATACTCTGGATTTTTTTCTCCATTTTTTTTCCTAAAAGCCATACCAATTTTTTTATGGGTAGTTAGAGGAAACCCCCAGCTTTGACCAAGAAAAAAAATCAAATCAATGAATGTAAATATAGAAAGACATGCTGTTTGTTTATAAGGACACTCTCTTGGCATTTAAGCAGACAGTCCACAATCTGAGCTGTGTGTTGTGTTGATAAAGTGTATGGTATTTGAGAGAGCATTTTTTTCCATGATTCAGTATGTTTGGTTTACTCTTAGCTATAAACACCTTTTTTATACAAATCTGCCTTTCCTTCTAAAATATACATATGTAAGCAAACTTAACAAACTGATCAAGCCAAGCTGCTAATAAATTTATATGATAGGTATTCTCTTCATATCCTGCGCCTCCTAAATATGTAAATTCCCAAATGTAGCAAAAGACTAATTTTTATTGCACATTAATGAGTGATTTGGCAATTTTTTCGTGCTTCTGTTGCATTTAACTACGGTGAAAGAGGAAGGGAAAGAGAGAGAGGAGCTGGAAGGTAAGGAGGCTTGCTGTGTTCAGAAAGTGCTTTGCATTTCATGGAGTCCTTACAATTCATTCCCAAGTACAGTAGCTCTGTTGTGTGAGCAAATCTCTTTGCCTAGACCATAATAATTGAACTTTTACAGATTTCTCAAGTACATAGAAACTGCTGCTAAATCAGAAAGGGTGAACTGAAGCCTGCTCCTCCATACCACACTTACTCATCTCCAATGCTATGCTGAATTTATTTTTGACACTAAGAAAAGAACCATGAATTTTTGTCAACTGCAGCATGTGAATTTACATTTGTTCTATAAAATGCACTGAAAGGACCAGCCTGCTCTTTGAGAATGGGAAATGTAATCTATCCAACTCTCAATAAACTTGAGAATATATATCTGGTTAAACCCATCTCAAATGAGATGCAGTCCTGGCAATATGGTGGGCTCAGAAAGGCTGGCAATAAAAGTAGATATACAGTATCTGACATCAGATTGTTTCAAGCTTAATTTCAGTAAAGTAATAATGTCAGGAAAAGAAACGCTCTGTGATGCACAGATTGATACCATTAGAGAGAAACTATGCAATGCCTTGTGAACACAACCATTTTTGACTTGATATTATGAGTAAAGAATAGAGCAATATTCAATGTGCCAGCTCCAAATTTGCAGTTATAAAAGTTGACCAGGATAGTGGTCAGGAAAAGTGCTAAAATATGGCGAATATACTCTTCTGTAGATAAAACCAAATAGGATTATATTACTCTAAAATATGTCCTGTGTAAATGCCCTTCACAGTTTGCCCTGGGTAGCAAGTAACTGCCCACATGCAATGAGAAGATGCCTCCAAACACAGAATATTAAAAAATGCTTATGTGTCATAGTCAAACCTTAACAAATACACCTCATCGGCACTTCCAGGCTCAACGGCAAAGATGCATGAAATAATTGGTGAAAGGCAATGGATATCTTGAGAAACCCAAGCAATGAAAGTCCAATTCCATCTATTTTTCTCTTAAATTGCTTTTCCTAGTCAATAAATAATCACACAGTCACATCCTACTTCCGGGAAAACATACATGGTGGCCCCCCTTAGCAGGTTTCATTTGTGGGTTCACCCCTCTATTCAGGATTCCAAGTGTCAGGTCTGCCTTTGGTTCTCATCTTAACAAATGTCAAGTGCATTTTGTCTTCAGAAACAATGGTGTTTCTGGTTTCGCTTGTCCTGTGTGAAAGATCACTTCCTGCTGTCCTTTCTCTTGTGCAGAAGATATTATAGCAAGTTCAGGTACCTATCAAATTTGTGAAAAATGAAGTGGCACATGTTGTGAGGATAAAAAACACACATAGAAACACTCCACTCCCCCTCCCATAAATACACACACACATATTTTCTGCCCAAACAGAAAGCTGGATGCCTTAACAAAGAGATTACTTGGACATACACCCTTAACAACAAGGAGACAAGTAAAAAAATGCATAAAGAATTATCCTTCATAATTTTGGGAAATATTATGGCAAGCTTAAATCAATAGGTAATGCCACAAGTAAAAAATTATTTCTAAATCGATTTTGTTAACATATTAAGTATGCTCCTGATTAGGCAGTAGAATGAATAAAAGAGAGAAAATTAAATTTTTTCTTTCACCTCTGCAATAATGAAAAGATTACTGACAAATCGATATGGGTGCTAGAAGAGTTGCATCCTTAAGCCATTTTGGGGGAAACATTATGCTTTCATCTATTTGTATACCATGAGTCTGTCCTCTGTCATTCCTTTTCTCTTTAATCTTGTTTGAGTGTACAGCTCACTCGTCCTTATTTTATTGACTCAATCACAGGCGCACTGTCACTTTTTATAAAATGGTCACTGCAGAATCACATCAAGCAAATTTTTGATTCTGCAGTCAGTAATTTAGTGCCTTTATGGAATTGCAATTTCAGGGCTCACTGCTTGTTTTTCTAAAATGTACTTTAGGAATTAGTTACTCTAGCCACAAATCAGTTGAATTTATGCACAGTTGTAATACAGTTTATGGCCTCATGGTACATTGCTTCAAAAACAGCAGATGTGAAATTATGATAAATATAATGAGTGTTTTTTTGCCTGATCTAGTGGAGTAGAGAAGGATCTGGAGCGTGTTTACCTATCCCATACAGTACATTTAATGTCTTAGTCAGGAGCCCTGACAATGGCTGATTAATGTCCTCATCTCCTTTATTAAAGATAAGAGTAGCACTGCAGTCAGGAGATAGAAAGCACACCATAAATCTTCGTAAAATGAGCAGTCAAATAATCACTCATCAGAAATAAAATCTACATACATTAACACTAACACTCAGCCTTCCGCGCACGCTCCCATAAAAAAAGCAGGAAGAGATGGCGGTCCCGAAGTTTTAATGTGAACTAGTTCTTTAAGTTGAATATGACCAACCCTGTAACCTGGATGCAAAAGCTGGCATTTAAAAGCACATGTGAAAGGAGCAGATGCCTCATCGTTACATTAAGAGCATGAAGCAGGCAACAATTAAGCGATTCACTGGAAAGACATAATGCTGATCTATGCTAGCAATTAATCACAGAATACATTAGACAATGATGGGTGACCTACAAATTTTTGACAAAATAATTTTTCATCATGTTGGCGATTTCTTAGCCTAATATGCCTGCAAGGCACAGAGTCAAAACCTGTCATTTATTCCATCGCTCCTTGACAGGCGGCAACCTGTCTTCCAGACAAAATGAACATTATCTGTGCTCACTAGACATTTAGTGCGGGGCTTAGCTTATGACTAATGATAATCGGCAGACAGAAATGTTAGAGTCTGAAATAATGTTCTCTTTGTTAAAGAAATTTCTTGAGGTAGAATGTTTTTTTTCCGAAAGAGGTATAAAGATAAAAATTGTTCTTTATCTGGGTTTTAAGGCAACTCCAAGAACCAATATTTCCCTTCCACCAAAATAAACAGAAGGATAGAGCAATTTTTTAAATTACCATCTCATTTGAATACCGACTCTTGCCTGAAAATTTCTTATGTGGTTCGAAACTGAGATACAAAGGAAAGCTCAGCAGCTAGAGCCTTAAACAAGAAAAGAGGGGCAAGCTGTTTTTGTGTTCCAGGCTTTATTTTGAATCTGGTAGAAATAAGTTTGAAACATCATGAGTGTGTGTGCTGCAGAATATAAATAAATGAAGACCGTGTTGAGAAATGTACTCCCACCACTCCTTTTTCTCTTGGTTTCCATCCGTCACCAGGCTCTTCAAAGCCTGAGACAACCTAAAGCATATTTGAGGAAAGCCATTTTGAGCGAGGAAATGCATAAAATTGCCAATTTATTAAATGGATTTAAAATTCCACAAGCAAGTACTCTATCTTGTACTTATAATTAATATAATTGTTTTATGTGCTTTGGATGAAGAGAAATGGATTTTTTTTCTTTTTGGTTATTTTTCTTTGTGCCCTACACATGCAAAATGCCATCTCAGAGGCAGATTTTTCTTTGGACTCAGGCACCAAATTCCTATTAGCCTTAATGGGACTCACACATGCACATTGATAGGAGAATCTACCCCTTAGGCTCGAAATTTAAAAGAACAAATGGCAAGGACATCAAAATAGTAAAGTCTAATTTACATGATCCATAAGCCTGCATAGTTACTTTCCTGAGAAGACAAACAAATGTTATGCCTTATGATGTTGCCGATTGTTTTGATAGCCCTGTAAATACATCCTCTAGACTCACTACTTAAGGGGAAAGTCTGTTTTTACCAAGCAATACAATTTTTGACCACACATGCTTGGCTTGAATCATACTTTTTAAAATTTTTCACAATGCATTAGGGCAAGTTAGACCTATTTAGGTTTCGTTTCAATGACAGCATCTTGCTTTGAACCTCTTTGTACCTCTCATACCACCTGTATGTTGTTCTTTTTCCCAAAGATAAAAGGGAAGATGAAAAGCCAAAAGGTTTTGACCCTGAATTGTGGAGGTTTAAGTAGATTTGCTAACCAAATTCCTTCCAGAGAGAATCTAGTTGGTACATGGTCCAAAGTAGTCTGTGTTACTCTGTTGAGATGGTTGCTGATTGTTCAAATCACATGAGTTTGTTTCATCAGTATCCAAGGCCAGAGAAATAGACATCTACCTGGAAAAAGCGGGGCTTGTTTTGTTATTGCTCAAAATAATTCAGTGAGGATGCTGAGAAAATTACCCTTTCCTTTCTAAACATAACCAGGATTTCCAACTCAAGAATCTGGATGTAGTGAGTATGAAAGCTAATATTTAAATGTCTGTATAATCTCAGGATAACAAACAACTTTAGCCTTCAGTGATCACAAATCCCTCATTTTCTGGGCTTTCATTTTATCTCTTGCAAAACAAATATGAAAAAAATATCACCCTTTTCCCCATCACTGGGCCTCAGTCTTCGTCGTATGCGTATTGATTCATCAGCACCCAGAGGCTCCTCAGTGAGGGCAATGAGAGCTTGAGTGTTGCTACAAGTCTCCTCCAGGATGTTACAACTATTGCCATTTACTAATCCTGTTGGAATTGCTGCTTCCTGGCCAGGTTGAAGCTAGGTATGTGTCTGTTTTCCCCACCTCGATGTGGAAACTTTCAGAGAATGCTTTGTGTTATTCAAAACTGTGAGATTTTGCCTCACTAAAATTCTGAATGAGCAATGAGGGCCAGAGCAGTCAAATGGCCTTTTGATACGTCACCCCTTAAATGCCATAAAAGTGTAAATTAAATTCGAGAAAAACAAATTAGTGTATTAAAATTTAGAAGGCAGCTGGCCTAGCTTGGAGCTAAGGAACGAGAGCTCTGTGCATGCTAATTCTAATTCTGGAAATAGATTACTTTGTGAACTTGATCTCACTTCTCCTTATTCTCCTCCAGCTCTCCTGTCCCCTCCATCTGTCCCTTCTCCCTCCATGTCAGCCAATGGACTCACCATGTTGTTTCTCTGTCTGTGATATGGAGATAGAATAAGGAACAAACACTGGTTCAAACATCTGGTATCAGGATTATAATCACAGCAGACTTGTCCAGGAAGATAAAGTTGAAAACATGTGGAAGAAAATAACCACTGAGTGAATTTTTTGAGTGTGGAAATGACAACACTGACACACGGGACCCATGATTTTATTCCTGTCTTCAAACCTATACTTTATTGAATAATGAAGATTCAGGAATGGCTTTCAAATCCTGCCTTCAATTTGCTGGGTTCTGAAGCTTACACACAGGTTAGTAGTAAAGACACTGACTAGGAGGCTAAAGTTATAACATCACTGTACCTTTGAATTGAGGACACTTTAGAAACCACCCATCCTGTGCATGACTTCCAATCTGTAACACTCATTTGGAATGGCTGTCTGTGTTTGCCTGTATTACCCTCTAGTGATATCATGTTTACCTAGAATGAGAACTTCTTCTTATAGGAATATGAACAGTTTAATAATAATCGTGGCCATTTATGTATCATTCAACTACCTACCAGACATGGGAAGAGGACCTTTCTTTATATCCATATCCTGATCTACATCCAGTTAAAATATTTTAAGCCCACTTTATTTTTTATTTTTTTATTTTTTTCATTTTTTTAAGTTTTACTGAAGTATAGTTGATTTACAATGTTGTGATAATTTCTGCTGTACAACAAAGTGATTCAGTTATACATGTACACACATCCATTCTCTTTCAGATTCTTTTCCCACATAGATTATCACAGAACATTAAGGATGAAGTGATGAGGACATAGTTTAGGAAACTTCTACAAGGACACAAAGCTGCTTAGTTCTGTCAGATTCTAAAGACTGTACTTTTAACCATTACAGAATACCACTCTTTGAAATATATACACATTTTGTTTTAGTCTTGCAGAATAAACTGATTCCATGCAGATATTGCTCCTTGCTTCTTGTTCTATTTCTTCTCCTCCAAGAGACATTCTGGGGTCCAATTTATCATTTCTAGTTGTCTGGGCTACTTCTCACATGACTTTTGTATCCTTCTTACTTTCCCCTAGAGATTATTTTTATTTTATTTTGTCTTTTTAGGGCCCCTCCCATGGCATATGGAGGTTCCCAGTCTACGGGTCAAATTAGAGCTTAGCCACTGACCTACACCACAGCCATAGCAATGCAGGATACATGCTGAGTCTGCGACCCACACCACAGCTCACAGAAACAGCGGGTCCTTAACCCCTAAGCACAGCCAGGGATCAAACCTGCATCCTCATGGATGCTAGTCAGATTTGTTTCCTCTGAGCCATGACAGGAACTGCCCCCTAGAGATTCTTTTAAAATGTGGCACTTAGAACAAAATGAAATACTTTTTTTTAGTCCGGCCACTTTTTCTGAAAACTACACTTTTATTTATACAGACTAACATGAAATTAGCTTTGGTCTTAGATCATATTTTGGAAGTACTAACCTGAATCACCCAGTTGACACATGAATATCATCATCTAATAAAAATGCAAAGTGCATTTCATCTGACTAAGATGCATCTCTCCTGGATTTCTATCTGTTCCCACCACCAGCTAGATATGGAACCCTCATTAGGCCTCAGTTTTCTCATCTCTAAAAAGAGCTGGCTGATTGATTCCTCTCCAAGACCTATTCCAGCTAAAATATAACTTTCATCTTCAATGCAAGAAGATGCAGTAAATTCTCTTTCATCTGTTTGCTTGTTTCTCTCCAGGCTTACCAAATTGAAAATAGGGGTAAGAAGAGGGTGTGGAGCTGGCAAAAGAAAGAAATGAAATAAAGGAAAAATTAAAAGCTTACTTTAACAGGAGGCTTACTTACATTTAGGTCGTATTTTATGTACCACATAAAGAGTGTTGTAAACATTTTAGTTTAAGCTCTGAGAGTCAGGTACTTTTTTGTCAGAGAATCTTTGGCATGGTCCCAGATCCAACAGAAGGAGCAATAATCCTTAAAATGATCTTTTCAAAAAAAACCCTGAATTCATCATAAATCAAATTAACTAAGATCAAAGCCTTTGAATCTAAGCCACATGCAATAGTCCTTCTAGGTATCACCAGAATCAGATATGAAGGAAGCTGCACTTTTGACAAACAGAGTAACTACAATTTATTCACTTACTCCTGTTCTGAGTAGAAGGATTAACATGGAGATTATCTGAATCATTTTGATGTTTTCAGCACTGACAGTTTTTCATCATTTTTGATGAGAAGATGGCCTTGCCTAGAATGGGAAGATTGCAGATAAAATTCTCTCTTCTTATGGCTTCAGTGATTCTTGCAGCCTTCTGGGAAACAACAGGCCTGTGTGTCCTTCCTCTGTCCGTGAAAAATGCCCAACTTGTTCCTGAGAGCTCCAGTGGTGGATGTTTTTGAGAAAATCTTTCTACCTAGCCCAAAAGGGTTCCCTGGATCACTGACACAAAAATTTGCATTTTGCAGGAGTTCGCATTGTGGCTCGGTGGGTTAAGAACCTAACGTAGTGTCCATGAGGATGCAGCTTTGATCTCTGGCCTCAATCATTGGGTTAAGGATCCAGTGTTGCCACAAGCTGGGGCATAGGTTGCAGATGCAGCTCAGATCCAGTGTTGCTGTGGCTGTGATGTAAGCCTCAGCTGCAGCTCCAACTTGAACCCTAGCCCGGGAACTTCTATATGCTGCAGGTGCAGCCATAAAGAGAAAAAAAGTTGGATTTTTCAATCTCATTAATTACTTAATGCATAACAACTAGCTTCAGAGTTCATGCTCCTAGCACCATTACCTATGCCTCAATTTTTCTCATCTTTAAAGGCAATATGGTCATTTTTGTTCTTTTCCTATGTTGAAGGAAAGATACATTGAATTATGAGAGCATGTAAATAAAACTTCAATTGATAAAAGGTATCAAAGGTGAGATAATATACAACCCTATTAATTCTATAATCCAATGATGGGGGGGAGCCTTAATATACAGGAGAAGTCCTCAAATGTCAATACACAGCCTTCTGATTTTTGCAGATAGGAACACAAAAAAAAGCAAATAATTTAAGTACTGGGTTCTCTTAGACAAGTCAACAATGATTTTCATGTTGCCAAAGCCAATGGTTATTCATCTGAGCATGTGTTACCTATTATCTCAGTGGGGTTTGTTGTGGTACCAATTTCAGTCTTCTTAAGACATTGTTTTCTGGCTTCCATGACATCATTTTTCCCAATGTGACATTAATTCTGCTTTTCAGACTCCTTTGTTATCTCTACCTCCACTTCTGAATCTAGGCCCTCATCTTTTCTGTGCATACACATGCTTCTTCCTCTTTGAGCTAACTCAGTCACATGACTTTAAGTACCATCCGTAAGCCAGACTTTGAACACTTGACAACCTATCTGACACTTTCAGGTGAATATCTAATAGTCCCACCAACCACATATCACAAAAACTAAAGGTTCTCCCAAGCCTGCTCTTCCCTCAGCCTTTCCCAAATCAATATACAGTACTGCCGTTTCGCCAACAACTCCAGTTAAATTCCTAGGAGTCATCTTTGATTTCTAAAGTTTGTTTACCCTCAGTATCCAATCTTTCATCTAACCTTGGTGATTCTGCTCCAAAACATATCTCGCATGCAAATAATTCTATCACCACTATTACCAACATAGTCCAAAGCACCATCTCTGCCTTGGACGAATATATTGACATCCTAACCAATCATCTTTTTTCCATTTCTTTCTCCTTTGATCTATTCTCTACACCACAGTCATCACACCCTTTCACTGTATAATCATATCTTATCACTCTCGTGCTTAAAACCTCCCAATGGCTTTTTATCAGAAAAAAAATCAAGATGTCCTACCCTGGCTCATAAAAACTAACATGATCATCCCCTGCCTGTCTCTTTTCACCTCATCTTCATTCATGGTCCTATTTTCATGATGCCCAAGTCACAATGAGATTTCTTTCCTATTTATCAATCATTCATGGCTTATTCATGCCTTACAACCTTTCACCAATTGGTATCTCTGCCTAGAATACTCTCCTCTCCATCTTTGCCACCTGGTTCTTTTCTGTCATTCATCTATCAGCTTCAATACCATCTTCTCAAAGAAGCCTTCCCAAATCAATCATGCAGACTCCATAGATCAAGGCCCTTGTGCATCTCATTCTTAGCTCCATCCTCAACACCTAGAACATGACTAGCATATTATGGGTACTCAGTAAATATTTCTTGAATGAATGAATGGATGAGTTTTGCTTTTCTTAACTGTAAAGTGAAGAAATTGGATTCTATAACAACTAAGCCCTCTCTAGTTTGATCATATTAAGTATGGGTTGGTTACCAGTAATTTGAATGTTCATATTGAATCCACTCTATTCCAAGCTTTTTCTCCATTTGAAAGGATTTTCTTTCTTTTTTTTTTTTTTTCTTTTTAGGGCTGTACCTGCGGCATATGGAAATTCCCAGGCTAGGGGTCAAATCAGAGCTGCAGTTGCTAGCCTAAACCATAGCCACAGCAATGCAGGATCCGAGCCACATCTGTGGCCTACACCACAGCTCAGAGCAACACCAGATCCTTTAACCCACTGAGCGAGGCTAGCAATAGTACCCATATCTTCATGGATACTAGTCAGGCTCTCAGCCCACTAAGCCACAATAGGAACTCCCATTGTGGGATTTCCAAGGGAAATTCGATTTTATTTTCTAACAATAAAAGCTGCTAGTTGGGAGTTCCCGTCGTGGCTCAGTGGTTAACGAACCTGACTGGGAACCGTGAGGTTGTGGGTTCAATCCCTGGCCTTGCTCAATGGGTTAAGGATCCGGCATTGCTGTGAGCTGTGGTGTAGGTTGCAGACGTGGCTCGGATCCTGCGTTGCTGTGGCTCTGGCGTAGGCCGGTGATTACAGCTCTGATTCGACCCCTAGCCTGGGAACCTCCATATGCTGCGGGAGCGGCCCAAGAAACGACAAAAAGACAAAAAAAAGCTGCTACTAACTGATATTGCTGGATATGACGATGCCACATCTTCTCGAGGTAATATTAATTATGGCTATTTTAATTAGCATCCTTTCCTTAGAGCTGCATTATACATCTGCTCTTAATATTTGATATATTTGGCCATAGCAAAGAAAAAAAATTACATGGCAGTGTAAACAGGAATAAGAGGGATACATGGCATTTTATAATTGAGCATTCTATGAGATCCTATACTCTGTTTTTAACAGAAAAGATAAACACCTTCATTATTACTAATACATACTAAAAATATATTTCTATCTTATTTTATTCTCTTTACATACATTCTTTTATTTTTTTTGCCTCCATGTAATATATACCTATTTCAAGGTAGTGTGATTTAAATCATCTAATCCAATCTCTTAAGAACTTTTCTTTGATTTTATGATTGTTGTTACCTATTATCTTTTACCATCTAAACAAATTTCTTGAAAACTAATGAAGACGTATGTATATTATATTCTGCTAGGTCTCAAAATGCCCATACCACCTGAGGACTTTTATAATCCTAGCCCAACAAAACAATAGCTGTCCATGTATTTCAGGGATTTAGAAGGCTAGAGTTTCCTATTTTGTATTTTCACCTAACTGCCTCATTTGCCAGTCTCATCTTCTAGGTCTTCTTAAAATAAATGATTGTCTTATATTCTCCTTTGCGTTTAGAGTCTTGCTTAGAAGCTGCCTCTGCAAATAAAGAATTCAATGTTTAAAACTAGGTGGGCTTTTTCAGTTTGGTTTTATTAAAACACACTTTCATTTGACATTCCAAACTGAAATTATTTTTCTGTTTTATTTATAGACAGAAAAGTATCAATGCCATCATGGGATTACTTTTTTTTTTTTTGGTCTTTTTGCCTTTTCTAGGGCCGCTCCCACAGCATATAGAGGTTCCCAGGCTAGGGGTCCAGTCGGAGCTGTAGCACTGGCCTACGCCAGAGCCACAGCAACCTGGGATCCGAGCCGCGTCTGCGACCCACACCACAGCTCATGGCAACACCAGATCCCCAACCCACTGAGCAAGACCAGGGATCGAACCCGCAACCTCATGGTTCCTAGTCGGATTCATTAACCACTGCGCCACAACGGGAACTCCAGGATTACTTCTTATAATTCATTCCTTTAAATGGTAACTATATTTATAGACACATCCCAGTGCATTTTACAACTGCTTCCTTTTATTTTGCACAGATGCAAATATCTACTCCAGCATTAAGCAAGAGGCTTGTATTTGAGGTGTTACCTCCAATGGGTCATTTCCACAACATTTTTCTGGGTGAAAAGTAGTCAGTTCAAGCACACAGAGCCTGTGACCTCATCCTATGATGATTTAATATTAGTTACACGAAGGCAAGTCTTATACAAAATAGCCCATGGGCCCATATAAGGGAAACATGAACACATTGTCATTATCACTCTATATAGCTGATAGAGGGGAAAACAAACAAACAACATTTTCCTTTGGGGGAAAATACAATCTTTAAGCCCCATTCCATTTATCTACATCAATATTTGTAGACATAAGTATCTTACAGTACCACCCACATAGTTATTTGTTGATCCATTCCTGTAGTCTATCAATCTTTTTTCAATTCTGGGTTCATGGCTAGATGGTGTAGCAGCATATATTGCATCTCTATGATAATTTAATTTAACTGCAGTGTGCTAGGGTCTAGATTGCTCCTCTTAGCAGCCAGAGGCAACTGCAAACAGCACCAGGGCCTAGATTGTTGTCAGCAATAATTACTGGCTAAAGAGAACTTTGAGAGAATATGACATTCTTCAGAAATATCCAGCAAATAAGAGTCAGAGTGTATAAGGATACATATATGGGTGTTTTAACAAAACCACAAATTTCTTTGTCAAAACAGTTCATAACTGATTAGCCGACAGAGTCTCTAAACTGCATTTGCATCTATGCATAAGACTGTATGGTATTTATTTGCTCCAGGCATGTTGCCTTAATGGGTTTATATAGACTGATAATCTGAAAATGAAGTAAATGGCTGGGCTAAATACAAGAATACAAATGGTAAAAAGGGAATAAAACAGTTTTTCTCCTATATTTTCTCTTTTTTTCTACTCATACAAAAATAGATTCAAGTTTAAAAATCAAAGGAAAGAAACAAATGGCTCCTCTCCCTTTAATTACCACATTTAGGAAGAACTGTAAGTACACACACCATTTCAGCAAATGGCGCTGGGTCTGAGTGGTGCTGCATGATGCTGAACTAAAATGCTCATCTTAGAAAGAGCTCTTCAGCCATGAACTGGCTTTCTCAGCCCTTATTTCTGTGAAATAAGAGTCAAAAGAAAATGACAGGAATCCCAACACCACCACGACTGCAATAACATTCTTTTTGTTTTTCTTCTTGTTTACGCAAGCATGTCAGAAAGTAATTATCCATGAATGCGGGAAAAAAGCCAACTATTTGGGTAAAGTAGTAAATATATAAGTGGTTATAGAAATATAACTTTATTTTCACATGTGTTTTTTGCATTGGCTACAAAATAATGTCTAAAATGCTTTATCCTAGCGGTGCTGTTTAGCAAAGGCTGTGGAATTCCTGAAGCAATTTGCTTTAATGATAAGAACTTACGGAATGCTTATACAACCCATCTGAGAAGAAGAACAAAATTAGCCCCACGGCTGATTTGGACATTAAGAACATTTTATCTCAGTTTGAAATTTTTCTAACACTATTGTCTCAAACAAAATGAAAAGAGAGGAAATAGAAACCTGGGCAACAGTCCACCAGAAGACCCAGGTCCTGATAATAGAAGCATGTTCTTAGACAAAGGACATGTTCTTCCCCTTCCGGGAGCAACACACACTGCCCATCCCAGCGTGGTTACTGCTTTGTAGTTAGGAGAAACCTCTGGGTTGTAAGGGACTTCAGCTTCCACTTTGTTAAGTTTTCAAACTCTCATTCCAGTGTTAATATGAATAAATTCTTTTTCCATGCCTATGATCTTTTATTTCTTTGTCTACTCTATGAGAGGGTTTTAATGGTAAGATCATTCCCAGAAGGAGTTATTTCAAACCATATATTCCTTACTTGAGGTATTTACTAACTTGGTCTGTACCAAAGTCAGCATATATCACATACTTCCTTGCCTGTTTCCTACTAATTTAATGAATATATGTTTTAAAATTTTTTTATTCAAGTATAGTTGATTGACAATGTTGTGCCAATTTCTGCTATACAGCAAAGTGACCCAGTCACACATATACATACCTTCCCTTTCCCACATTATCCTCCATTATGTTCTGTCACAAGAGACAGATACAGTTCCCTGTGCTATACAGTAGGACACAAATATATATTTTGTTTCCCCAATTATATTGTAAATTCATCAGTGGATAAGCACATTTCTTGTACATAAACCACAGTATCTCCAAAAACATCTGCAAATATGAGTCTTTGGCACCTAAAATGTGCCCATGAATACTTGGGACTTGATGATACAATTTGGACTATTTGTTATGCATGGAGGCAGAATATATATCTCAGTAACAATCATTTCTATCTTTATTTATTTATTTATTTATTTTTGTAAGATTTTTATTTTTTCTATAATAGTTGATTTACAATGTGCTCTCAATTTCTGATGTACAGCAAGGTGACCCAGTCACACACACACACACATATACATTCTTTTTCTCACATTATCCTCCATCATGTCCTATCACAAGTGACTAGATATAGTTCCCTGTGCTGTACATCTGGATCTCATTGCTTATCCACTCCAAATACAATAGTTTGCATCTACTAACCCCAAACTCCCAGTCCATCCCACTCCCTCCCCCTGCCCCTTGGCAACCACAAGTCTGTTCTCCATGTCCATGAGTTTGTTTCTTTTCTGTAGATAGGTTCATTTGTGCTATATGTTAAATTCCACATATAAGTGATATCATATGATTTCTACCTTCCTCTTTCTGAGTTACTTCACTTAGTATGAGAATCTCTAGTTCCATCCACCTTGCTGCAAATAGCATTATTTTTGTCATTTTTTATGGCTGAATAGTATTCCATTGTGTATATGTACCACATCTTCTTAATCCATTCATCTGTTGATGGACATTTAGGTTGTTTCCATGGCTTGGCTATTGTAAATAGTGCTACAATGTACACAGGGGTTCATATATATTTTTCAATGAAAGTTTTGTCTGGATATATGCCCAGGAGTGGGATTGCTGGGTCATGGTAGTTCTATATTTATTTTTCTGAGCTACCTCCATACTGTTTTCCATAGTTACCACAAACTCTCCTGAGAGTATCTTAGGTGCCAGCCACAAGCATATTAAAGAAGACACTGTCCTACTGGTAACGTAATAGTCTTTAAGAGGAGATAGACTGCAGGTAAATAGTTAAAATGCTTTAGCATGCATGCTACCATCCAAGTTTGTGAAAGGTTCAGAGAAAGAAGTAATTCATAGAAGTAGAGATATAAGTTTGTTCTTAAAGAGTATGTTCAAAATGTAGAAGGCGATGGGAAGAAATTTGAAGGCAGAGGAAAAAGTAATCATCGGTAGAGCTGGAATTTAGTGAGTGTTTGAACTGTAGGAAATAGTTGAAGAGATAAGTGTTTGAAAATGTAAACATATACTCACTACCCCACAGACTGCTTCATTCTTCACAATGAAGAATGTCCTTAGGTTCTGCCTCTAGCACCACCCTCCTCTTTTTACATCATCTCCATGGCAGACTCTTCCCTTCAAATTAAGTTCTAAAGCTCTTCATCCATCTCTGAGCATATTCTCATCTAGGACACAAAAATTAGCTCCCCTTGTTTTTTATACCCATGATCGTGGGAAAGATTCTAAAGACCCCAGCCCAGGAAAGAGCCCAAGCCTCTCCCTCACCCACTTACACCAACAAAATCCCAGACCATGAACTTAGCCAGGGACATTTTATATGCCTTGCTAAAGAGTTTGTGCTTCATCCTCTAGTTTAGGCATCGGGTTCCATTGTTATACTTTGTTCAGAAGTAAAAAGATGAACATTTAATAGGATATAGCTAGAATGGCATTAAATCTAGATCATAACCTTTGATTCCCATTATGGTCTTCAGAGAATTAATGGAATGATTAACTTAAATCATTAATCCAGGTAAACATTTGATCCATTGTTGTTTAGATTTTGGAAAGAGCATATGAATCAAGCCCTGGAAACTTGCCAACATTCTACTCTGCAGATTTTAGCAGTACTCAGAGAACCATTTTTATGATATCCATATGTCATTTCCCATGGATGATTTATTAATCATCAGATGTATTTTAAAATATGGCACAACACAGATTATAATGTGCCCAATAATCACACACTGTGTAGTGCATGATTTATGTTACAGAGTTTGTTATTTAACACTGGGATTTTGTTTCTTCTGACGGCAATCTCCTTAGAAAAGACTGGCTTCCTGCCTCTGCTGTTTTTCAGTGGATAAAGGAGCTTTACATTATAATCCTAAGAAAAGGAGCCATTTTTCTAATCTCAGATAACAATCATTTCCATCATTGGTGAAGCAATATCTTCTATTGAACTTTAATTTGGTTCCATTTTGCAGCAGTCATAGTTAATCTATAAAGGATGGTATAAAGGATGGTATTCCTTCAAGTATATAAGGATAATTGCAGCAATATTCAGGTAAAGACTCTTCATGTCTCTTGAATACAGTGGTACATATTGTGCCCTGGCCAACTCCAGGGAGAACCATTCATAGTCATCATAAAAAAATTTTTTACTGATTAGGACTCTTGTCCTGGAAGATAGGAAAATGTCTTGAGGAAAGATAGGCTTCTTCTAATAAACACAAATGGGCCAGATAGGCTAGCAGCACCTAAACATAAGAGATGAAATTTTACGGAATTTATAAATTAGTGATATTTCTTCTTCATTCTCAAATCCATAAATAGTATTTTATATATATAGAGAGAGAGATCATGCTTTAAAAAGAAAACAAAGCCAAAAGTGCTCGGAAAGTTTGAAGGATGTAGAAGGAGCCTGAAATTGAAAATAAGTTAAACAGCAGTAACACTTAAGAATTAAAATGGAGGTGTTCCTGTTCTGGCTCAGCGGGTTAAGAACCCAACATAGTGTACATGAAAATGTGGATTGAATTCCTAGCCTCACTCAGTGGGTTAAGGATCTGACATTGCCACATGCTGTGGCATAGTTCAAAAAGTGACTCAGATCCAGTGTTGCTGTGGCTGTGGCGTAGCCCCCAGCTATAGGTCTGATTTGGCCCCTGGCCCAGGAACTTCCATATACCACAGGTGTGACATAAGAAAAAAAAAAAGGAATTAGAATGGATAGATGAAAATATGAAACTAAACACGAGTTCAGAAAAAATATCTGAGATTTTAGAAATCTGAGGAAAGTGTTAAGAACCATAGTGATCTTGAAAGCAGAAAGGCCCAACCCACTGATTTTCAGTAACTATAACTTTACTAACAAAGCTGAACTATAGTCAGAAACCCAGATTAGACGGTAAGGATTTAACTGAGTGTCCAGATCATCCAAGTCTATATAATGTCTTGAGATCCAGCCTCACTGGAAGAGATCACAAGTCTTTTAATCTTTGAGAAGCACCATTTTCCCTCTGGGTATACTAGAGAAAACACCAGCTTGGAGCAAAGCGACTTCAAATTTGGGGATACAGTGTGGCTCTCTGGAGAGTAATAGGAAAAGCACTCTTCTCTCGACATCAGAGTTCCTCTTTGGAAAAGACTTCACTTTTTTATTCTTTCTCCTGCATGTTTTTATTTATTTTTTAGAGTAAGCAAATGGGGGGAAAAAGAAAATTATATTGGCAGAGGGCTGACCTCTATTTTATATAATTTGCAGCTAAAAAGCTAACAGGCTAAAACATGTAAATATATGCAGATCTGAGAGCAAGACCTCAGAAGGGAAGTAGCCAAGAAGATTGAAGAGATTGTAGGCCATACATGGGGAAAGCACCAGGGCTCTTAGCAACCTGGAAACCTGAAATGAATTATTATCTGGGTCCTATTGTGACCTACTTAGTATCCTGGCAGCATGTTGGCATAAGGAGAAACTTAGGGCTGCAGGAATTGCTTATTTACTTGACCTTGAAGATACTCAAACCAGTAGGATGACTGCTGATTCAGCCCAGTGAGCAGATACTGCCACAGTTACAGGACAATCACATCATGGAAAGATGACTCACCGAGGGTCATGGACACAGACAGCCTGAGCCTTTGTCCTCTGCTGAGTTTCTCTTTCATTGGAATATGCTGTAGCTAAATCGTAACCATTTCTGATAAGAGCAATAGAAAAAAAGCAAAATGTACACCACCAATGATCTCGTTTTTTAAAAAAAAAAAATTGTTTTACAATGAGAAGAGGAACAGCTTGAATTTCAGATTACAGTTAAAAGGAGAAATCAGTTACTTTGAATAAAAGAACAATACATTTCTTTAAAGGGAGAGTGTATGTGAATGGAAACAGAGAAAATAGTTCTAAGGAGGGAGAGGAAATTAACATAATACTCCCTCCAACCTCCAGAATTCTCAGCCATAGATTCTGATCACATTCAAGAGATGGAATGATCCAAAGAGAGCATCGGTTTTTACTGTTGGGGCTTAGAGAGGAAGAACACAAAGAACAAAATCATGATGCTATTTAACGTTCCAGAGAACTCAATTCTCCAAACACTCAGAACTTGCTGAGCGTTTGCCCCACACTGCTCCCTACAGCAAATGTTCTTTCAAAGCCTCCTTGGATGTAAATCTTTTCTCATGGCACTACGGATCAGTGGAGTTCTGAGTAAGGAGCACAGAGGTAAAGGTAACATATCTTAGCTTTATTTTCCTTCTTTGTGGCAGAATTTGTTAAGGGGCCAAGTTGTGCCCTGCACTTCAGTCAAAGCAGACATAAGCCACAGTTGAAATTGGATCCTACACTTAATTTTGCTTGTGTGCATCTAGTGTATAATATAGGTCCTACAAATGGACCCTTTCAGAAGAGTCAAAACCTGAGATGCCATGATTGATGAAAAATTCCAAGTATCCAATTAACACGAATGAGGAAGTTATCAAATGTGAAAACTTTAGGCGAATGAACTGCCATCCAGGATATTATGATGTGATGAATAATGGGCATCTGGAGTTTTATTAATGAGCATCTAATGGAAAAGATGGAACTAGTACCAGCAAGATTAATTCCTAATAATGCATAAAACAAGCCTCAGTCAAAACCAGATCTCTAGGCGCCAGACACTATGACCTACAATAGGAAGCATCTTAACTCAGAGGCATGTTACCAGCAAGACACATGCCAGCCAGCTCACAATGATTTCATAAGACAGGAGCCTCAGCCTTGAACCACTCCAACCATTACTTTATTGTCTTGACTGTCACAAGTGCATCTCTGGACTGTACTGTCCAGAGAATCAGCCAAATCAATAGTGGTTACCTGTACTTGGCAAGGTAAGCAGACAGTGGAAGGTAATGGTCCTAATGAGTTTTGTGAGTAACAGGTTATCACTCACAATTTTGTACACACTTTTATCTTCAGAAAAGCTTTCTATTACAAAGATTTCTTTTAGATACAAAGTTAGTCTTTTTGTGACCAAGATGAATGGCTATCTATGAGGAGAAATTTGAAAGATCCCCAAATATCTCCAGAACAAGGGATTGCTGCTGTTGCCTGAAGTTCTACCATTAAAGGTTTGTCCCATTAGGCACTGATAAGGTTTTCCCCCAGAGCAATAGCATATGCAATATCCTATAAATCAATGGCAAATATTCACACAAAGATGTTAGTGTCTTTCTGACAAATAGCTACAGTGGAAAGAATTTTTGTGACGAGGTAGAAGAAAACAGAAAAGTTCTGATCCTAGACCACTGTGTAAGGGGAACCCACCTGGGTTAGTGACCCTGAATATCCATAGCTTGGAGTTAGGAGATTCAGAGAAGGAAATCAAAGAACTCCAAGGAATTCCTTGTACCTCTTCAAAACTGTTCTGTTCTTTCCTGCATTCAGTCATGGCACACCTTGTTCTCTCCTGTGGAAGGCTCTTTAACCTAGTCCAGTTTTCCTTCATTTTTCCTGGTGGAGTGCTTTTTATGATTAGGGAAATTACCTTATTCTTTTACTCTTATTGCAATGAATAGGGTATTATATATGCTCAATAATTTTTCAAATGAGACATTGGAGTTAGGAAGATACCTAGGATCAATCCCATTCACAATTTTGCCTTGGGCCACCCTAACTAAATCAAATTTGTTTTCCAAATGTGTCTATGTCATGAAGTAGAAAATACATTTGGCTAGGAAAAAATGTTCCAGTTTCTTATTTTATGATTTTTATTTTTTCCATTATAGTTGGTTTACAGTGCTCTGTCAATTTCTACTGTATAGCAAAGTGACCTGGTCACACACACACACACACACATATATATTCTTGAAAAAATATTCCCAATCAGTATCAATGTTGCTGTGTCTATCTTGGATTATCATGATATTATTAAAACAAATTTCTTAAAATTAGAACTTATCAATATGATGTTTTCTAGTTTATACTATGTAGCCACTTTGCAGAGGAAACCTCTGAGAATTTCTAATTTTTTATTAACAAAAAATTCCCCCAATTCTAAGTTTGCACTTGAGAAAATTATCTTTGTCTAAATATTTTGGCTTCCTTTCAAATCTCTTAATTTGGGATTTTTTTAAAAATATACTTGTCAGGAAGAGGCAGAGTACGTACAAAAAGATTAGAGACTAAAAGCTCCTATGAAGGCCAACAAGTATTTTTTGTGATCCTGATAATGAACCTTTAGCTAAAAAGAACTAATGAGGGGTTCTCATTATGGCTCAGCAGTAACAAACCCAACTAGTATCCATGAGGACACAGGTTTGATCCCTGGCCTTGCTCAGTGGGTTAAGGATCCAACATAGCCATGAGCTGTGGTATAGGTCATAGATGTGACTCAGATCTGGCATTGCTGTGGCTGTGGCTATGGCCAGCAGCTGCAGCTCCAATTTGACCCCTAGCCTGGAAACTTCCATATCCCAGGGTATGGCTCCCCCTCCATAAAAAAAGCTAATGAATTAAGAGAGAGAAAGAGTCTATGGTTCATTCTCTTTTCAACTTACTAATGATGGGTGTGGCCTGCTGAGACATTTGGTAATTACAAACTAAGTTTAGGATTTTTATAGTATATTCATTTCCTTTTAAAAGAAATGAAATAATATTTACGTCTATACATTGATTTTCCTAGGAAAATATTCTTAATCGACACTCTAACAAGAGCAAGATGAGAGGCACAGAAATGACAACATGAAATTCTAAAATCCAGAGATGAATGATTTTCTTTCCAAGAGTGAATTAACACAAAGGTAAGAAATTATTTAACTTCATCATTCAATTAAGTAAATTTCTGTTAAGTGAATGAAGCTTTTGCTCTTAAGGAAAATAAAGAAGTGCTTTGGTCTTCATCTATGTAAAGGAAGGCAGGAATAAAGGGGAAAAGGAAGAAGGGGCCCAACCTACTATTGAAGGGCATTTTCATTTGTAGGTAGGAGTCATGAAACAAGAAGATGAGGGAGAGGAGTTCCTGTTGTGGTTCAATGAGTTAAGGACCCAACGTTGTCTCGTTGTCTCTGTGAGGATGTGAGATCAGTCCCTGGCTTCGCTCAGTGGGTTAAGGATCTGGTGTTGCCATAAGCTGTGGTGTAGGTCGTAGATGCAGCTTGGATCTGGTATTGCTGTTGTCATAGTATAGGTCTCAGCTGTAGCTGTGATGCAGCCCTGACCCAGGAACTTCCATATGCTGCTACAGGTATGGCCGTAAAAAGAAACAAACAAGCAAAAAAAAAAAAAAAAAAGACAAGGGAATAGTTTCAGATACAAGATTACTGGAAGGTGATTTTACAATATGAGCCAAAGCCTTCAAAATGTGCAAACATTTTGATTCAGTAATTCCACTTCTAGGAACTTATCCCAACAAAATCATCAAACAAGAGTGTTCAGATTTATCTATATGGATGTTCTTTGAGATTTTATTACAGTTTAAAAAAATATGTATTTGGTTAAATAAATAAGAATATTTGATAAAGATGTAGATATACATTTATTGACCAGAAAAGTGTTTGGTATCTTTATCTGTTATGTAAAAAAGCAGATTATAAAGTGACATATATGGTACAATCCCATTTTCTAATAAGCTTTTGTGTATTTTACATATTTTCCCGAGACTATTTCTCATATATATGTATGTACATATGCCTGTGTGTATGTGTGTATATATATATATATATATATGTACATACATACACATATATATATAAAACATTTACATATAATAAAACCTAAGACCAAATCAAAAAGGAAAAATAACTAAATACTAAAGTGGTTATCAATAAATGTTGAAATTCAGTTTTCATATTTGTATAGCTTAGGTTTTAGCAATAAGAATGATACAGATAATACATTTAAGAAAAACAATAAAGGCAACTTTAAAAAATCAATTATAGATATTAAACTCAAAGAAATATATAATAATGATGGTGATATTTGCCTTTAATGCTGATGCTATTTTTACCACTTCAGTTTTTATTCAAAACTAGGAAAAGGTAATAATGATTTTGCTGTGAAAGTTTTCCTCCAAGTACTTCTCCGACTTACTATTTATTTACCACATCTTTGGAGACATAACTACACTTTGGTTTCCAACTTGGGAATACACAAACCCCCAAACTAATATGTAAAACAGATTGTTCTCTCATTCCATGGTTAACAATTGGGAAGAATTATTGGTCTTATAAATAATACTCAATCGAAAGTTTAGAACAGATATGGCTCTGCCTGAGTAGTTTATTGGAAAATCATTTGTTTCATATCAGTTTTGGCATCCAGTATTCAATATGAATTATGTGGTTATAGCCCAGCTTATTATATTTCTGTTTGTTCCACTGCGTATATGTGTGTCTTACACTTTAAAAAGGTAATTTGTGCCCTCAAAGTGTATTACGTAACAAATTGTGATTCATGCAAATCACTTTGATTTGTTTTCCAAAAATGTAGTCGGCTTCAATTAATCAGTTGCTATTCATTTCATATGTTTCAAATGCACTCACAACAAAAGCTCCCACGGGTTATCACTTACATGGGGGGCTGGCCTCCAGAGGGTATGAAAGACACAACAAGCAGACATTACCCCAAGCATACAATTATAGCGTGTGTCCCCACCAACTCCAATAAATCACACATCACATTATGTTGGCCTCCCTCCTCTCTCAAGTTCTCCACTACCCAAGCCACCTACCTGCTGTAATCACAGTGTTCTGTTGTGCGTGGGTGCACAGCTCTCAACCTGCTGAGACCTATTCCATGACTCCCAATGTGTAGCAGGACTCAGCCAAGCAGATTACTATATCTATGTTCTGCAGCCTGCCCATCATGATAAATGAGTAGCTCAAAGTACTGTACGCCTATGCGTGGACTTTGTTTGGGAAAGAAAGGAAGAGAAAGCAATGTAGCAATGGCCCTGGTGTTTAGCCAAGAATGGCACGCAGTATTCTTGTGTAGCTTTTATTACTCGAAATGTGAAGATGGACATAGCAAAAACTTGTAAGAGATGGTCTAAACTCCTCATAGGGAATGTTTTCTTTTATAAAAGTTTTATTTTAATAATGGGACATCTTAAACTGTAATTACCACTCATGGTTTTACATACAGGCCACATTGTCTCAATCCTATCCCATAGGATGAATTAGTAATAATGGACTGGGATTAGCATTTTCTAACAGGTATATTAGGATTTACCTTCCTAGCAGTAACAGTATACTTAGTGTCATCTAAAATAGGGGCGTTATTAAACCAAAACCACTTTTCTATGCCAGCTATTTATAAACCACATATGAATACTTCTAAAATATAGGGTACTGAAATGACTAATTGTACTGAGTAGGTACTTATTTGGAGAAAAACTGCCCACGAAGAGAAGATCTCTATATGGAGCTCTGATGTAACTCCATCAGCCATTGCCAAGTTACTTTGACAACAATAATACAAGATCTTATTTGAGGCTATTTCTTTGGGAGCTGATTACCATGGAAATAATTAAAGGTCAGAAGGATGTGGTATTAGACATATTTCCACCATGGAAGATAGTGAATCTGAATTGACCATGGGAGACCTCAGGAGAGTAGACAACGTAACAGGATGTCAATCATACAGCATATAACTCTGTGAACTTTCACATGGTTAACAGTCAGTGAGACACACCTGAATTCCACCAAGATCAAGGTCACAAGTAACAGTGAGTGTTTCAAAGGGAAATTCTCAACTTTGACATTGCTGCCACTGTATGTTTGCAGTTCTGGTCTCCTGTTCTCATTCTTCTCATTTGTTATGTTAAGGAAAGAAAGAGAAAATGAAAGTGAATGAACACTTATTTATTGAGTTCCTACCATATTATCAGTAATCAGAACCACACCTACGGGATTGAATGTCATAGTCACAATAGATCTGTGAAAGATAACAATCCCCATGTGAACCTAGGGGGACCTACTGTATAGCACAGAGAACTCTACCCAATGTTCTATGATTATCTGTGTGAAAAGAGAATCTGAAGGAGAATGGATGTGTGTATATGTATATGTATAACTGAGTCACTTTGTTGTACAGCAGAAATTATCACAACTTTGTAAATCAACTTACACGTCAATAAAACTTTTAAAAATGAAAATACAACAACAATATAAACTAGTGAGTGTAGCCAAGGCTTAGTACTTTGGAGTCAGATTTCCCTCTTTGATTTACTAAGAAAAAGAAGAAACACTTAGCTGTAAACCATGATGGAGTATTTCTTTTATTGTTCTACCTATAAAAGATATTTCTTTGCAAAAGATAGAAATAAGGAGTTCCCGTCATGGCTCAGTGGTTAACGAATCCAACTAGGAACCATGAGGTTGCAGGTTCAATCCCTGGCCTTGCTCAGTGGGTCAAGGATCCATTGTTATCGTGAGCTGTGGCATAGGTCACAGATGTGGCTCGGATCTGGCATTGCTGTGGCTTTGGCGTAGGCCAGTGGCTACAGCTCCGATTAAACCCCTAGCCTGGGAACCTCCGTATGCTGCAGGAGTGGCCCTAGAAAAGGCAAAAAGACCAAAAAAAAAAAACCCAAAAAACTATATATATAACTTAGTATTTTAAATGATGTCCTTATCTCCAATTTCTGTTAGGAGGTAGGAAGTTGCCATAGAATAATGCCCCCCTACAAAGATGTCCATGTCCTAATCTCTAAAACCCATGGGTATGTTACCGTATATGGCAGAGACATTGTATATGTGATTAAGTGAAGGGTGTTGAAATGAGAAGATTATCCTGTATTATCCCAGTGGATCCAATGTAATTGTAAGGGTCCTTGAAAGTAGAAGGAGGGGAAAATGTCAGAGTGAGAGTAGGAGTTATGATCAGAGAAGCAAGAGTTTGAGGAATGCTCTCCATCTTTTGTTGTTGTTGTTCATGTTTATTGAAGTATTTACAGTGTAATGCCAATTTCAGCTGTACAGCATAGTATCTAGTTTTATACACACACTCTTTTTCTCATATTATCTTACATCATGTTCTATCCCAAGAGACTGAGTATAGTTTCCTGTGCTGTACAATAGGACCTCATTGCTCATCCATTCTAAATGTAATACTTTGCACCTACCAACCTCAAATCCTTGTTCATCCCTCTCCCTCCCTTTCCTCTTTGGCAACCACAAGTCTTTATGTCTGTAAGTCTGTTTCTGTTTTCTAAAATAGATTCATTTGTGCTGTATTTTAGATTCCACATATAGGTGATATTATATGATATTTATCTTTCTCTTTCTGACTTACTTCACAGTATGAGAATCTCTGGTTGCATCCATGTTACTGCAAATGGTATTATTTCCTTCTTTTTATGGGTGAATAGTATTCCATTGTATATATGCACCATATATTCTTAATCTATTCATCTGTCGATGGACATTTGGATTGTTTCCATGCCTTGGCTATTGTGAATAGTGCTGCAGTGTACATAGGGATTCATGTATATTTTTGAATTATAGCTCTTTGAAGATCAGTTTGGAAGAAGGAGTCAGGAGACAAGGGAAGCAGGTGGTGTCTAAAATCTGGAAAAGACAAGGAAATAAATTCTCCTCTAGAGCCTCCTGGAGGCATGCAGCCCTACTGACACCTCAATTTTATCTCCATGAAACTCATTCCAGAAACTTCAGAATTGTGAAATAAAAAATTTGTGTTAATACACTAAATTTGCAGCACTTTTTACAGTAACAATAAGAAACTAATGCAACAATCATCCCACCTTAAAAATAATTAAAACATACAAGAGTACAAAATCTGAGCTCTTTAGAATATCAGAGAGCTAATGATTAAAAAAAAAAAAAAAAACCTGGGTGTTCCCATTGCGGAACATTGGGTACAAATCCAACTAATATCCATGAGAATGCAGGATGCAGGTTCGTTGACCTTAATCAATGGTTGGGGATCCAGCATTGCCATGAGCTGTGCTGTAGGTCACAGACACGGCTTGGATCCTGCATCGCTGTGGCTGTGGCCTAGGCTGTAGGATGGCGTAGCTGTAGCTCCAATTTGACCCCTACCCTGGGAAGCTGCATATGCTGTGGGTAAGGTCCTAAAAAAGAAAAAGAAAAAAAAAACCCTAAAGGAATTAAATTTTTGAAATGGACGAGTCTTTCCTAAGAGAGAATCATATGGCTGAGTAGGAGAAACCTATCTTCCTTGTGAAGGTAGAGAAACCAGCTCAATTTTTAACAAACTGTTAATAGCTACTGTGGGTTAGTGGGACAGATGACAATCCCAAGGAGCCCCAGTCAGAGAGTGAATGTGTACCCACCCACCAACTCTCCTCCACAAAGCTATGACTAAATACATGGGGACAATCTGAAACCTGCTAAAGACTGGATGCAAGAAAAAAGAACTGAGAGAGAGACCCCTCTGGCACAGGAGGGCTTCACCAGACCACAGGCAGAGGACACCAAAAGCTGCAGGCTGTGGGGGAAGGGAAGAGTTGCACAGAATATTCACTGATTTCAAGGCAGTAGCCCACTGAAGGCTGGGAGCAGGGTAGGAAAACAGAGAGAGATCCCTTCAGGTGTACCAAGGGGTTAAGGAAACAGGATAAACAGAGATGTCCCGAAATACAGAAAGCCAGGATGAGTATGGAGAGCAAAAACAATGTCCAGTACTCAGAAAACTGGGAATTGAGTTTTAAAGCATTGAAATATCTCTAGAGAATTATTGGTGTTCATATCTCAAGCCCTGCCGAAAAGAAAGTGTTGATCCTGACCTAAAAGTACTTCAAAGTGGTGGCAAACGGAATCTAACTAAATCTATCACAAAACCCATGCTCACTGCAATGACAGATGAGACTGACTCGGCTCTCATGCTGACAGTCTGACAGGGGAAAGGGGAAGCCCTTTGCTGGCAGTTTCTACTGTTCTTGGTACGAGATGACTGCCATAGAATGAAAATTTAAAAACATGTGAAGGAGTAGAAAAAAGTGAACAAGAAGGAAAAGATAGATGCAAGCTAACAGATGACCCAGCTATTTTATTTAGCTAATGAGAACTTTAACTCTGACAAGTGCTTACAGAGTCTAGTAAAACTTGATGCAAAAAGAAATTGAAAATTTCAAAAGCTATGTATAAAACTATAAGAAAGAGCTAAGTAGAAATTCTAAAATAATGTAAGTATAAAATGCACTTATTGGGCACAAGGGCATACTGAACACAGGAGAAGAAAAGATCAGAAAACTGGTAAATTACAATAGAAATCATCCAAACAGAAATAAATACAAAGAGAAAAAATATATATTTAAACTGAATGGGGAATCCAAGACTTATTGAATGAGATCAAATCATCTGACATATGTACAACTGGAGTTGCAGAAAGAGAACAGAGAAAGAGGGAATGGAGTAGACATTTATTTTGAAGAGATAATGTTTGAGAATTAAATTTAGGCATAACATCAAACTACTAGAGACAAAAGAGAGAGAGAAAATCTTAAGAACAGCCAGGGAAAAAAGGCACAACACATGCAAGAAAAATATAAGAATGATGGCTGACTTATTATTAAAAAAAAAAAGAGGCCAGTAGGCAATGGAATAACTAACATCTTTAAGTACTGAAAGCCTAAGTTGAAGGTATAGCAAATATATCCCTCAGAAATTGAAGCAAAATAGACAAAGTCAAGGGAATTTGTCTCAATAAACCTGATCTATATGAAATGTTAATGGAAATTTTTTAGTATGGAAGAAAATAATACAAGATAGAAGCCTGAATCTGCAGGGAAAAGATAAAGAGTACCAAAAAAGGCAGCCTAGTAGATAAATATATAAGACTTTTTTACATATGTGTGCATGTATGTAATTTTTAAGACTACTGACAATGTAAAGCAAAAATAATAATAATGTATTTAAAGTAAAAAGATATAAAAAAGTTAAGGGATAACAAAACACAAAGAACAGGAGAGAAGTTAAATAGAATTATATTGTTGTAAATTTCTTACACTGTTTGCAGGATATTTAAAATTTGACTATAAGAAGTTAAAGGTGAATATTTTACTTTCTAGGTCATGCAATAAAAAGTAATAAAAATTAGTTCATTAAGGAAATAAAATGCAATTTTATAAAATATTTGACTAGCCCTAAAGAAGATAGAAGATAAACAGGAAGATCAAATGGTATAAACATTAAATAAATACCAGGATGATAGAATTAACCCAACCATGTAAATAATTGCATTAGAAATAAATGTACTCCATGAAAAGATAGATTTTCAGACTGGATTTAAAAGCAAGATGCAACTATATAATGTCTTTAAAATAATACACTTTAAATACAATGAGCAGATAAATACAGATTTAAATTGAAAAAAAGGGGAAAAAACTTCCATGATTATTAGACAAAATAGACTTTGACAAGAAGAGATAAAAGAACATTTTCAAGTGATAAAAAGGCCAATTCATAAAAAAGCTATAAGAATTCTAAATTTATATGCACTGGGGTTCCCATCGTGAAGCAATGGAAACAAGTCCGACCAGGAACCATGAGGTTGTGGGTTCAATCCCTAGCCTCACTCAGCAGGTCAAGGATCTGGCGTTGCCATGAGCTGTGGTGTAGGTCACAGACATGGCTCGGATCTGGCGTTGCTGTGGCTGTGGCATAGTCTGGTGGCTACAGCTCCGATTAGACCCCTAGCTTGGGAAGCTCCAGATGTCACAGGTGCAGCCCTAAAAAGTCAAAAAAAAAAAAAAAGTCAAAAAATAAATAAATAAATATGCACTTAATGATAGGGCTTCAAAATAAATGAACCAAAAACTGACAGAACTAAAGGGAGAAATAAATAAATCCATAAAAATGATTGGAGAATTTAACACCCCTCTCTATCAGTCATTGATAGACCAATAGAACAACTACAATGAAAAGTAAGTGAGGATGTAGAAACTCTGAAACACACTATCAACCACATTGACCAAACTAATTTTTACAAAACATTTTACACAACAATTTCAGAATATAAGTTCTTTTGAAATTCACCTGAGATAATCAAAATAGATCATATGCTGTCACAAAAAAAGTGTTAAAAACTATCAAGAGAATGAAATCATACAGAGTTATTTTTCTGACCACGGCAGTATTAAAATAGAAATCATAGGTAGAAAACAATTAGTTTACTTTGAGGACAAGCTGCACACATCTAAATAACCCGCAAGAAAAAGAATAAGCCATTAGAAAAATGTTTTAAATATTTCAGACTGAGTGATGATGAAAATACAATATATAAACAATTATATATTGAGGTGCAGCTAAAGCAGTGCTTGAGAGAAATTTATTAATTTGAACTCTTGATTAAAGGAGAAATGTTTAAAATAAGTGACCTCAGATTTTATTTTAAGAAGTTAGGAAAAGCAGAGCAAATTAATCTAACAAAAAAAAAAGGAAATAAAAAATGGAGGAAAGAAAATGAAGATAAAAGCAGAAACTGATGAAATATAAAACAAAAAAAAATACAGCAACTAAAGTTGTGTGTTTCTTAAAGATTAATATATTTTATAAAATCCTAGCAAGACTGGCCAAGAAAAGAGACAGGAAGAAAATTCAAATTGCTAGTGTCCAGAGTGAAAGAGGTGATAGCCTAACAGGGCCCATAGCCGATAAAAGGAAAATAAAGGGTTATCTTAAACAATTGTATGTCAATAAATTTAACAACATAGATGAAATAGAAATTCCTTAAGAAATACAATTTACCAAAAACTGACACAAAAAGTAGAAAAACTGAATAGCCTTGTATATAATAGAGGAAATAATTCTGAATTGTTAGACACATGCCTCCAAAAAACAAACAAACAAATGAACAAAAAACCCTTGTGGTCCAGATAGTTTAACTGGTGAATTCTACTACACATTTCAGAAGAAATAATATCACTTTTACACAATTTTTTTTTACAAAATAGAAGAAATAGTTCTCATTTTATGAAACTACGGTAACCCTTATTACAAACTTGACAAGAATATTGCCAAAAAAAATTTTTTAAGGAAATAAAAATACAGATTAAAAATCATTCATGAATATATATAAAATTCTCAACAAAATATTAATAAATCCAACACAGGAGTATATAAAATGGATGATATATTCCATAATCAATGGCATATATACCAGAAATGCAATGTTGATTTAGCACTCAAAAATCAATATAATTCATCACATTAATATAATAAAAGGGGAATCATATGATAATAAATGCAAAAAAAGGCATTTGTAAAAATTTAATGCTTATTTATGATAAAAATTTTTAGCAAACGAGAAATGAGACTTCTCACTCTAATAAATTGCATCTTTTAAAAACATACAGTTAATATCAAATTTAATAGCAAATATCAATCACTTTCTCCCTAAAAGGTAGAAGAGCATCTGTTATCACCCTTTCCATTTTAACATTGCACTTACTGGAAATTCTAGTCATTGCCTCTAGTCACGGCAAGAAAGATAAACAAAAGACATAATATTAGAAATGTAGTAAAATGAGGAGTTCCCAGTGTGGCACAGCAGAAACAAATCCCACTAGGAACTATGAGGTTAAGGGTTCCATCTCTGGCCTCGATCAGTGGGTTAAGGACTCCGCGTTGCCGTGAGTTGTGGTGTAGGCTGAAGATGCGACTCAGATCTGGGGTTGCTGTGGCTGTGGCACAGGCCAATGGCTACAGCTCTGATTAGACCCCTAGCCTGGGAACCTCCATGTGCCGCGGGTGTGGCCCTAAAAAGACAAAAAAATAAAATAAAATAATGAAAGAAAGAAATGTAGTAAAATGAAAACAGTTCTTTTCTCCAGATCATATGAAAACTCTTAAGAAATTCAAAGAGAAGAAAAAAACTGCTAGAACTAATGAGTAAATTTAACACATTTATTAGATAAAAGGTTGAGATACAACAATCAATTTTATTTCCCTATATTAACTAAAAGTGTGAAATCCCACATCTTCAATCCCAGAGGATTTGACCTACATTACTTTTAGGATACCTGTTATCTTCCATCTACACTTCTGCCTTTGAGAATATTGTGAATCATTGTGCAAATATCTCCATGCTTTGGGGCCAGAAAACTTAGTTTCTTCAACTTAGACCAAAGATCCAAAGTCTCTAGACCTGTCTCCTCATCTGTTATAATGAAAGTAGTATTAACCTACCCTGTACTGTTTATTCTGAGGGCTCAGTGAGATTCTCTGTGATCTTAGCACACTGTCCAGTTCAGAGTAGGAATATCCTTAAATGTTAGCAGTTTGTATGGTCGTATAGTTACTTTCATATGTCTCTGTTTTCCACACTCCCTCATGAGTTCTTCAGGGATAAAGATTGTGTCTACTTAGTTATTTGCATATAGTAAGGTCTTAAAAATAGTTCAGGAAAAAGATGCTAGAAAAAAATAAGAAAGGAGAAAAGGATATTATAATAGATAAGAAACATTAAGTAGCATTTCAAGTAAAATGTGGTCACTGAACATGGAAATCAAGGAAATATATATCATGGTGGATGATGAAATTCCCTTCACAGAGAACCCCACCCAGTATAACATCCAGAAGATGTGTGTTTAGAAGTAATTTTAAGTAAATGAGTTGTGTTTTTTAGGAATGGTAGAAGTCATTTCTCCTGGTTTTACTATACTTCATTTAGCAAACCATAAATAATTTGGTATTGAAGAAAATAAAATCCCAGCTGTAGCCTATATGTGTTACTCTTCAGCAGTTGGTGCTACCACTGCTGGAGCACTCCTTGCGCCTAGAAAATCAAAAAGGAAAATCAAGGACAAGTAGGGAAGAGCAAGTAGAGAATTTGGAGACGACAGGCCAGAAGTCAAAGGATGAGAAGATTAAATCTACCTGGATGACAGTAAAATACTCTTGTTTCAATTTCACCTAAAAAAAACTTATCTAATTCTGCATTCACAACAGCATTTGCCTGGCTGACCAACTAAACATACAAGTAGAACAGGAAGAATGGAGTAAATTAGTTTTCAATAGAAAAACACTAGTGTTTGGATTCCTTGCCAGAGCTCCTAGATACTACCATATGGATCTAGAAATTTCCAAGTGCTCTGAGCTAGAGTTTTATCTGACATGGCAAAAGCTACAATCTCAAATGTGTAAAGGTGGATAATGCTCTACTTGGCTCCCTGGCCCAAATCGGATTCAATTTGCCAAGTCTAGTTCATACCCAAGAACACAAATAATCAGGGCCACCTAAAATAATTGTGGGGAAAGATCCAGACTGGTAAATTGTGATGTATATATTCAATTAGACAAAGGAAAGACAGAAAACAACTTAGGACTTAGTCCTGTCAAAGTGGTCTAAACAGGAATATCGTAACCTAGTAGTTACCCAATTTATTCACATTTTTATGATTTGATTATAAAAATAAATCTGTTTTTTATTCTAAGTAGTAGTCTTACAAGTATTTGATTTTAAGATTTCCCCTGAAAGAGATTATCTGCCCTATTATTCACTATTATAAATGGCTTTCTCAGTGTGTCTGAAAGAAACTTTAGCCTGCCTTTATCCAGTGTTGTGGAAGTTTATATTTATGACCTAAATCTTGACAGGTAGATCCCAAATAACGAAGCCATCTCTAAAAAGTTCAATCTTCTAAAGCAGTGGATTCCAATAGATAATAGGACCTCAGGGGCCATTGACTGCAACCGATGTTTATCACACAATTGAGCTTTACCAACTTATTTATGCATGCTGCACTGATTGTAAAACAAAATTATAATGAAATATATTTGCATTTATAACCTAAGGCTACTGCAGGTAGCCTAGAATTTCTGGAGCATATCAAATTCAATATAATTTTATTCCTTTTAACAAATTAAATGTCACTTAATTTGTATACCTTTGTAAAACTTTTCATATAATAAACTTAACAATTCATAAAAAAATTACCAGCAGGGATTAGATTTTCTGTTTTTGATTTAGAAAAGTGCTGTTCCCATTAATTGAATATCTGAGCTCCAGAACAGGGTTTGTAAAAAGGAAAAAGGGTTTGGTGGGTAGGGGGATATGCTTGGGTTGTGAGATGGAAATCCTGTGAAATTGGATTATTATGATCATTATACAACTACAGATGTGATAAATTCATCTGAGTAATTAAAAAAAAAAAAGGAAACAGGGGTTTCACTGTCTAGTGATCTGGCTGAGTTGTTTTATCAGATAACCCTGAATTGAGTTCCTCCTAGGCTATTGAGAGTCCCATAATAGTATGAGCCCCTGACCAGAGGGTACAATACAGGCTGCCAAAATTCTGGAAGCCAAGTAGAATCAAGGGTTAGAAATGGAAATGTCTCATTCAGGCAGAAATATTCACTTACAGTTTTTCAATAGGCACCTCCAGACTCAGAACACACTTCCATACCATCTTGCTCTTAGTCTCCCTTCACCACTACTCTTAGAGATACATATAGTCACAAATTTCTGAGGCTTTTTGAGTGTATGTGGTGCAAATCAGGTTACTTAAATCAGGCTTTGGATCAGCTTTCTAAGCTCTGCTTTTATCATTAGCACATCCAGCTTTCCAGGTTCAAAACTGTGAGGCCGTTGTCCCTCTCAAGTTCTCTGTTCTTATGACCTTAAACTTATGGATCTTAATGGAGCAGTACTCCCAAAGGCATAGTGGAAATCGGTAGTAATGTTTTTGGGTTTTGTTTGGTTTGGGTTATCACAATGATCTGGGAAAACTGCTGGCATTTGATGGGCAGGACACAACTGCCTATCAAATTTCAGTCATTCTATAAATATTTTCCTTATATGTATATATTACTGTCCACTTGCAGACTAAGAATCCTGGCATTACATATGTTACTAAGCTATTGACTCTGAATTCTGCAAAAAAACCCAGGTGAATATTTTTCCATATTTATAAAGGAAATTTTGCTTTCTTATTTTTTTCTGAACACAAAGAATGTCTTTATCCACTCAGAAATGCAAATTAGTTATGTTGATTTTATTAACAGTGCTTTGAAAAATTAAGTAAGCTGAGTCTGCAGAAATACTCACTGTTGTTTTTATTTCATTTCCATTTTTAATTGCATCCTCCATGAGAATGCATAATTAGACCTTGAGTTTAATTTATGATAAATACAATTAATTCAAATATTTAAAAATAATTAATGACAGCCTTAAAAAGAGCAAGATTAATGAAACCAACAAAACAGTTCAACAAATTTCAATTTATTGTCTTAATTGGCTTGACCAGCTCTAAAACATGTCTTCACTAACACACTCAAGCACTGCGAAAGAGAAGAAAAGGGGAAGAAAAGTTATATTTAAAAAAATAATAATAAAATATTGAAGGTTCAATGGCTATTGTTTAAAGGGACTCAGTGTACTGTTAAAGAGTCGTTCCCTTAGTATGCCTTCCTCACAAAGTTTTAAAGCCACAAAATGAAGAAATGAACAGTTCTGATGCAAATAAGAATTCTCTCTCAATGCCTAGAAGTTGATATTTCCACAACATATTTATATTAATACACATCTATTTCCCCTGTGATTTTCATTGTCCTGCATTATTTTATATCAGTGGTAGACTTCCAGAAGAGGATTAAAATAATCTCACATTTAATGCTTCATCTTTAAAACTTCATATGAGAATTACAAGCACTGCCAAAACTATTAACCCATTATTTTTCTGCAAAGGTAGGCTAAATGTACATTAGTCATATTAAACTAATGATCTGCCAGATAATCTTGTTTAATAATGTATACAGTATTCTGTTGGCCTATTGTAGTTAAGTATAATGTTAATACTTCTTTTATGACTTAGAAGAAATTGCTAGTATTTTAGAGACAATTGTTTTTCCAAGTACATCACTATCAGTGGGCTAACAAATTTAAACTGCTCAAAGCAATCCTACTTATTAATGAGTTAACATAGCATATCTATAATGGCCACTTTCTGAAAGTAAATCATTTATGAAAATAATTTTATTTATTGAATTATTTGCATAGGATTTACTTCACTGGAGTCATTCATTGGTAAATATCTTTGTTTTTAAGGTTAACTTAAAGTATATGTAAGTAACATTGCCATTGCATTCCTGATGACACAATTTATGTTATATTTTGAAATGTAATTCAATGCTCAGATTTTTGTGGATAAGAAATAATAGTGTGCCCAAAAGTCTGTTGTTTCTAATGCATATAAATTACTGTTCTGCTAATTTTACCGATGCTTCCAGCTTGACACTAGTTGAATACAGTAATATATATATATATATATATATATATATATATATATATATATATTCTATATATATATATATTCTAAGGGTTTAGTGTGAGCTGGTGAGAGTAAAAAAATCCATGAGAACTGCAGACCCAAGGAGAATCTACCTGTAGGCTCTTTTCCACTGACATTCACTAGGCACTGCAGAGAAAGAGTGTAGGCAGGGCAAGAGACAAGAGAGAGCCTCTCTCAGTAGCACAGACCTGGAGAAGAGAGCAACCACTGCTATGGAAAAATTCTGAAGCCCTACCAGGTTCTTCTCCCCTATGGAATAGGACTTAAGAGTCTTAGGTCTTAGCCAGTGGACAAAGGGCAGAAAACCTATTGCTTCCAGAGCACACAGAGACCTGATAAATGTGAACAAAGGACAAAAAATAACAGTTCCTATATATATCCCTAGGGAGGGGATAAAAAGCTGTCCTGGGTGCAGATCATTAGAGGTCTCCTACTGCAAGGGGAGGGGCTGGAAACCCTCTCACACCCAAGACCCACCAGGGCAAAATTAAGCTGTCAGATGAATGAGAAGCAGGATCATTGAGACCCAAGGACAGGTGCACACATAAACCTGAGGCTGGGCTAGAACACAGGGAATCACCTTTGTCCCCACCTCTAAGTTAGGAGGCACTGAGTAATGCACAACTACAGTTTTCCATTATAAGAGAATCAAGAGCATGGAAACAGAACCCCCTCTTAAGCACAGGCACAAGAAGGACAAAAGCAAAAAATGGAGAAAGAATATTATAAAAACCCTGCAGCAACTCAGCCCATAATCACACATATAAGGCAGTGCTAGAGGGATCTTCCATTGGTTCTGTTCAGAAGATAATCACAATGAAAACAACCAAAGACAAAAACAGCTCCAATACTAAGTACATGGATGCAAATTCATGTACCTTAATGACCTAGCAGAAGATGCTTCCTATTTTTAGGCATAAATACTTTGATCTTGGTTTTTACTGTTCTACAAATAATGTCAGCATTCAAAAAAAAAAAAAAAAAACCTCTTGTCAAGAGACTAAGGAACCAATATAACCAGACCTAGAGATGAACAAGATATTGAAAGTATTAGAAAAGGAACTAAAATAAGTATTCTTAATATGCAAATGGCTGAAGTTTAAAAGAGAGGCAGATGTCTTAAGAGATGGGGAATTTCAGCCCATAGATGTAAAAGTCCAATGGAAATACTACAATGAAAAACATGGTAACAATATAAAGAATGCCTTTGACAGGCTCAATACAAAAAAGACAAGAATCAATGAACTTGAAGATAGGACAAGAGAAATTTAATGAACCAAAGCCAAAGCTAAAAACCAAAAAGGAATACAATCAAAACAGAACAGAAAAGAGCATTCAAGAGCTACCAAAGAGTCTAAAGTGTTTATAATTTTTATCCTAGGGGAAAAGAGAGAATTAGGCAGACAATATACTTGAACACACAATGGCCAAAAATTTTCCCCCAAATGATAAAATAATCAAGTAAAAAATCTGAAGAGCTCAGAAAACACCAAGAATAATCATATTAATAATATAATTATTATAATTTTTAAATTTAGCCACTATATAAACTGCTGAAAAATGAATGACAAAGAGAACTTCTTAAAGGGAGTCAGAGAAAAAAGATACATTATATATAAAGTGATAAAGATGAGAATCATAGCAGACTTCTCGTTTAAAAGTATGCAAGCCATGGAGTTCCCATTATGGCTCAGTGGTAACAAATCTGACTAGCATCCATAAGAATGCAGATTTGAGTCCTGGCCTCACTCAGTGGGTTAAGGATCCAGCATTGCTGTAAGCTGTGGTATAGGTCGCATACACGGCTCAGATCCCACATTGCTGTGGCTTTGGCATAGGCCAGCAGCTGCAGCTCCAATTCAGTCCCTAGCTTGAAGACTTCCATATGCCACAGGTGCAGCCTTAAAAAGACCAAAAAAACAGAGTTCCCATCGTGGCACCATGGAAACGAATCCAACTAGGAACCATGAGGTTGTGGGTTCGATCCCTGGCCTTGCTCAGTGGGTTAAGGATCTGGTGTTGCCCTGAGCTGTGGTGTAGGTCACAGACGCAGCTCAGATCAGGTGTTGCTGTGGCTGTGGTATAAGCTGGCAGCTGTAGCTCTGATTAGACCCCTAGCCTGGGAACCTCCACATGCAGCCCTAAAAAGACAAAAAGACAAAAAAAAAGTATTTAAGGCAGATAAAAATTATATGATGCCATTAAAGTGTTGAATGGACAAAGGTAAGGCAGGAATGGTACACCTACTGAAAATAATAGTAAAATTGAAGGAAAAAATATTTTTTTCAGACAAACAAAAGCTGAGATAATTAATTTCCCAAAAACATGTAGTATAAGAAATACTACAGGAAAGTCTTCAAGCAAAAGGAATATGGTACCAGACAAACTGGGATCTATACAAAGAAAGGACTATGTCTGGAAATTGTTAAAATGAAGTTAAAAATCTTTTTTTTCTAATTTTTAGTCATCCTAAAATATAATTTACTATCTAAAGTAAATAGTAACACTACTGTATCACATGGCATATATAAAATTAATATTTTTGAAAAAGTAGCACATAAGATGGAAGAGAGGAATTTGGTGTATTCAGTTTTAAGTTTCTTATATTACACAGAAGGTGATATAATATTATTTGAAGGTAGACTCATTAATTAAAGTTGTATATTTTAAACACACTAAGAAATTAAAAGAGGTATGAATAAAATACAGTTGAATTTTAAATAAAAATACTAACACTGTATTGTGGAGTTTATAACTTGTCATACATGTAAAACCTAGAGGGAATAGCTAAAGTCAAGGGAGGGAAGAAATGGAAGTACAGTGTTATAAAGCTTGTCTACGCTATATAGTTCAAAACCTCTTGAAGGTAGACTGTGGTAAGTTGAGACTGTAGGTTATAAACTAAAGCAATCACTAAAATAACAGAAAGAAGATTTCTCTAGCTCTAAAAAAACAGATCAGTAATTGCCTGGGAATGCCAATGAGTAGAGTAAGTTGCCAGCCATGGAGTGCAGGCAATGAAGCATGAAGTAATGGAGTAATGGATATGTTCACTATCTTGATTGTGGTGGTAGTTTCATGTGAATACATATGTCAAAACTTACCAACTGGGGAGTTCCCGTCGTGGCGCAGTGGTTAACGAATCCGACTAGGAACCATGAGGTTGCGGGTTCGGTCCCTGCCCTTGCTCAGTGGGTTACTGATCCGGCGTTGCCGTGAGCTGTGGTGTAGGTTGCAGACGCGGCTCAGATCCTGCGTTGCTGTGGCTCTGGCATAGGCCGGTGGCTACAGCTCCGATTCAACCCCTAGCCTGGGAACCTCCATATGCCGCGGGAGCGGCCCAACAACAACAACAACAACAACAAAGACAAAAAAAAAAAAAAAAACAACTTACCAACTGTACCCTTAAATATGTGCAGTTATTTCCGTTAGTTATATCCCAGTAAAACTTTACCAAGCAAACAGCCATTTTTTTTAATGAGCAAAAGATTTGAATAGACACTACCCACTGAAAATATATAAATGGTCCAAAAAAGATGCTTGTGAAAAGATGCTCAACATCACTAGTCACTAGAGAACTGCAAGTTAAAACTACATGGAGATGACACATCACATCCTCAAGGTGTCTGACATACCCAGCGCTGATGAAGATGCAGAACAGTTGGAACTCTGGGATGTTTTTGCTGGAAATGCAAAATAATGCCACCATTTTGGAGAAGAGCTTGGCAGTTTCTCATAAAGTTAAACATGCTTATCATAATACCCAGAGATTCTGTTTCTAAAGTGTTCACCCAAGAGAAATGAAAATGTGTGTTCATACAAAAATCTATGTGTAATATTTCCAGAAACTATCTGAATGTCCTTTAGCTAATGGATAGATAAACTGCGAGACACTCACACAATGGAATATTACTTAGGTTTAGAAGGGAACAAATTGATACACAACAGAAATGAATCTCAAGGAGTTCCCGTCGTGGCACAGTGGTTAACGAATCTGACTAGGAACCATGAGGTTTCAGGTTCAATCCCTGGCCTTGCTCAGTGGGTTAAGGATCCGGCATTGCCATGAGCTGTGGTATAGGTTGCAGACGCGGCTTGGATCCCGCATTGCCGTGGCTCTGGCATAGGCCGGCGGCTACAGCTCCGATTGGACCCCTAGCCAGGGAACCTCCATATACCTAGGAACCTCCATATGCCTCAGAACCTCCATATGCTGCGGGAGTGGCCGTAAAAAAGGCCAAAAAAAAAAAGACATAAATAAATAAATGAATCTCAAAAATATTTTACTGAGTGAAAAAAGGGCAACATGATGGAACATTTATTATGTTTCCATTTATAGAAAATTCTAGAACAGGAAAAGCAAAAGTATGGAGTGAGAAAGTAAATTGGTGGTTGCCTGGGTCTGGTTGTAGGAAGAGAATGGCTAGGAAGTAGTACAAACTAGAGAGACCTTTGTGGAGTCAAGAATTGTTCTGTATCTTGATTGTGGTAGTGATTACATGGTTCTAGAAATTTGTCAAAATTTCTCATCCTGTAGATATAAAATGGGTGCATTTTATTTTATGTCAAGGCACCTCTATGATCTGTATTTCAAATTTAAAAAAAAAAATTAATACCATGGTGGTAGTCATAAGGGGGAATGGGAGGGATCATCCCAGTTTCTGTTTTCTACAGCAAACACTGAATTTACTTAACTGATATTTTATAGGTGGAGTCTTACACAAATTCAGATATTCAACAAGAAAAAAAAATCCTAACAATGTGAAGATCCTTTTTAAGATCTGATAGATGTACAGAAGAATGCTATAAAGATTTTTAAACTGCATTTACAAAGACTCATCACTAAAGAAAAAAGCTATTCCCTGGTCTGTGCATTCTACTTAATAGAAGTATCTATTTATTTTAATCCTCTTAACCTTTCAAGGATAAAATGCTTGAAAACTTCAACATTAAAAATGCCCCCAGAAGGCGTCATCTGTTAAGAATTATTATAATGTTAGCTTTCAAATGCAGAATTCAAATTAATATGGACATTGATAACTATGTCAAATAGCAAGTAAAACATGCATAGATAAGAGACTGAGTAAACACACAGAAAAATGTTAACTAGCTGTGGAACTATGAGTGATTACATTTTTTCTACTTATTGATATTTTACAGTTTCTGTAGTGATAATGTATTATTTTGTGATAAAAATGGGTAAAAATTACTTGTAATTATTTAGCACAAATGAAGAGAGAAATACAATTCTCATTGCCCTGCAAACCTCTTTATCTGAAATTGTTTTGCCTCTGACCCTGACCATGTTTTAAAATGAGCAAAACATATATGCTTTAGCTAACTTTAAATTTTTGTTTTATAAAGCCGACTAATAGGATCTGAATATCTTTTTTCCCCTAATGTTGGAAGAGGAGTTTTTCTACCTTGAGTTTCTATTTTCCAGCAAAAAAGACATGTGACTTGAGCAGCTGAATAAACACATATTGAAAATTCATATATTGGCAGTAGAAAGTTAAGCAGATGCAGAAAGCGTACCCCGCATGCATCTGGCCTTAGATCCTCTTCCCCAAGGACACTGACCTCTCAATAGTGTTGACAAAGCAGGTCATTCATCTGTCCTAGGATGGCCCTACTACCAGCATTTCCCTTCACTTCATAAAAGAGGAGGGTGCTCAACTTCACCCTCTTAACCTTTTTAGATGTTGCCAAGTTACTCATCACCACAACTGGACTTAGGAGAGCTTCTCCTTAATTTTGTATCCAATAGTCTACACAGTCCTTATATTACCTACAAAGCCAGAAGTATTCTGCTTTGTAAGTTGAGGGTGTGATATTCCAGGGCTCAATTAAGAGGTGATAAACATACATCCTGTGATATTATTCAAAAATATTGGATTCCTAGTGTGAACTCAGACAGTTATTACAAACCAGTTGCAAACTTACTGGAGTTGGTGGGGGTGGGGCTAAGGGAGCTGGTGAATAACACAAGCCAACAATGGAAGCAAAGAACATAGCTTCAGCATGCTTTTTATGAAACCAGTTTAGGACGTGGATTTTTACGAATATTAAAGAAGCCATTGCAAACTCAGGTGGAGATCTGTTTGGTTTCTTCAAAGCAAGTCCAGGCCTTCAAGGCATCCCCATGTCATCGACACTTTAATATTAACATGAGACTCCAAAGCAAATCCCAGGAGCATGCCACTCTGCATCATGTCTTCATTACTTTCTTGGTCTTCTCTGACTTTTTTTGTGTCAATAAAGTTCTTGTCTCCCTCTTCATCCCTATTCTTTTTTACATCGATATTCTCGGCTCCTTGGTAGTTGCTTCTGTAACTGACCAGGATAAAAACTGGAGATGGTTTATGTAAAAATTCAATAAATGTTTATCATTGTTGTTATTTCTATTAGCATCCTCGTTTCATTAGTAGCATCATCTCCCTGTATTCTTCCCTCTCCAGTCCTATGAAAATGTCTTCTATCATATCAAATCTGAAATCTCCTTGTGAAGCATTCTAGATGCTTCCTATTGAAAGAGCATCTACAGCCCAGCAGCACTAGTGTCACCTGGGAGTTCATGAGAAATCTAGTATCTCAGGCCCAAACCAAGCACACTGAATCGTAATCCACCTTTTAACAAGATGATTTGTGGACACACTGCTAGTAAGGCCTGTTCATTCATAGTTGGTGCCATTTTGCTGGTTCCAGATCTCCGCTAATCCTCACACATGCCTTCCAATACCAGTAAGCTAATCTTGGTAGTCTCTACAATTTTGCACTTTTTCCACATGCTGTATGACATTGTTTAATAAAATAAGTATTCTTGTCCCTTTTCAATGACTGTCCAAATTTTACTGTTATTCAAGGACCATCTTTAGGTCAAATTTTTCTTTGAATGAAAACTTCAAAAGATGGTAAAACTGGACTGCTACATTTATTTTTTTTAATATTTGATTTCAGATAATTTATTGAATCCTATTTCTGAAACTTTTGATGAGAGATCCTGTGGCCAGCACCACATTCCAAAAATTGTAAAAGACAAATTTCTTTAGGCACTAAAATTGAGTTCTTCCTGGATAGCAGCTGGGAGAATATATGGGGATCATTGGGTTTCACCTATAAAATAATGGAAGCATGCATATTCGCCATAAAACCAAAGGCAATTGCATTTCAGTTTTTCAGCCAGCAAAAGAAGTAGCTTCAGCACCTTGCAGTTGTTTTGTTCCTGGTGGACTGCCCTATCGATAAACAAACAGGACAAGTTGAACAGTATTAATATTGAATAGATCTGGTGAGGTCTGCCAGAATATGGACAATAAAAGACATTTAAAATTCCCTTCATGGCTCAGCGGTTAATGAACCTGGCTGGGATCCATGAGAATGTGGGTTTGATCCCTGGCCTTGCTCAATGGGTTAAGGATCCAGTGTTGCTGTGAGCTGTGGTGTAGGCCGGGAGCTACAGTTCTGATTGGACCCCTAGCCTGGGAACCTCCATATGCCATGGGTGCAACCCTGAAAAAAAAATGGACTGCTACATTTAAAAGAATGAAATTAGAACATTCTCTAACACTATATACAAAAATGAACTCAAAATGGATTAAAGACCTAAATGTAAGACCAGATACTATACAACTCCTAGAAGAAAAATAAGCAGAACACTCTTTGACATAAACCATCTCAGTATTTTTTTGGATCAGTCTTCTAAAGCAAAGGAAATAAAAGCAACAATAAAGAAATTAGACCTAATTAAACATAAGAGCTTTTGCAGAGCAAAGGAAACCATGCATAAAATGAAAAGACAACCTACTGAAAGGGAGAAAATATTTGCAAACAATATGACCAATAAGGGGATAATATCTAAAATATATAAAGAGCTAATACAAGTCAACAAAAAAGCAAACAACCCAATTAAAAAATGGACAGAAGATCTGAATAGACATTTTTCCAAAGAGGACGTACAGATGGCCAACAAGCATGTGAAAAGATGCTCAACATTGCTAATCAGCAGGGAAATGCAGATCAAAACCACAATGAGACATTAACTCACACTTGTCAGAATGGCTGTCACTGAAAAGAACACAAATAAATGGTAATAAGGATGTGGAGAAAAGGGAACACTCATACCCTGTAAATTGGTACAGCCACTGTGGAAACAGTTTGAAGTTTTCTCAAAAAAAAAAAACAAAAAAATTGAACTGTTATATGATCCAGCAATTCTACTCCTGGGTATATATCCAAAAGCAAACAAACACAGAAGTGCTAATTTGAAATGATAGATGGACTCCCAATGTTCATAGCAGCATTGTTTACAGTTGCCCCAATATGGAAGCAACCTAAGTGTCCATCAACAGATGAACTGAATGGATAAAGAAGATGTGGTACATATATACAATTCAATATTACTTAGCCATAAAATAGATAAAAAACTAGTCCAAATGTGCATGAGCCCTTTGAAAGCTTTTTCTTAGATCCTTATAGCCTTCTGGTTCTCATGGATGTGAGCCCCATTGGTTGTGAAAACTAGATGTTTTGGGAATCATTTGCTAAGTTGCAGATCTCAAAAATTGGGAGTGTCCTTTGTGGGGTTCAAACACTTCACTAATCAGGGAGAAGATCTGGATTTTAAATTCCCTCCTGACTATGGGTCACTGTGCCTGGTGGTAGGGTTTGTCATAAGATTCTGTCCCAGCCTCTTCTACCTGCTTCCATGTGAGCTTTCCCTCCTTTGCCCCATGCCAGTTTTTACGGGGTTTTTTTCCAGATGAAGTTGTTCTGTTGTATGTAGCTGGAGATTCAGTGTGTTCTTGGAAGGGAGTGAATTCAGGATCCTCTTACATTGCCATCCTGGACTAGAATCTTTAGCATAGGGATAGACAGACACAATGCAGTGCCACTGCAGTATTTAAATTATTTATATTGAACAAAGAAATTGTCTAATTTTATGATAATTCAATAAATATTTATTGAGTGTTACCAAGATAAGGCCAATTTCTAGGAATGTTGTATAGAGCAGTGTACAAATGTAATGAAATAACTCCTCTGTGGATCTTCTACTCTAGTCCTCCATATTTAAAAGAGGATATCTGGGAGTTCCGTCGTGGCCCAGTGGAAGTGAATCCGACTAGGAACCATGAGGTTGTGGGTTTGATCCCTGGGCTCACTCAATGGGTCAAGGATCCAGTGTTGCCATGAGCTGTGGTGTAGGTTGCAGATATGACTCGGATCTGGGGTTGCTGTGGCTGTGGCTTAGGCCGGCAGCAACAGCTCCAATTAGTCCCCTAATCTGGGAACCTCCATATGCCAAGGGTATGGCCCTCAAAAGACATAAATAAATAAATAAATAAATAAATAAATAAATAAATAAATAAATAAAATAAAAGTGGATATCTGTAACATTTCAAATGGATGGGCAATGGAGTTCTACTGTACAACACAGGGAACTGTGTGTGATTGGGTCACTTTGCTAATACAATAGAAATTGAAGAAACATTGTAAATCAACTATTCAAAAAAGTTAATAAATAAAAATAAAAAGCAAAAAACACAAAAGTGGATCTCATACTCTAATTCTGCATTTAGTAGAAATATTTCTAGAACAATTGCTCATAGTCATTGTTTTTGTTTTAAGTTGCCTTTAGATTGCACTTTAAGCAACATGTTATATGCTTATTGGCCCTTTTGAATATGCTCCTTACACATTTCTGATTGGGATTGATTTTATTTTTCTCATTGATTTGCAGAATTATTTTTTTCTGGATATGTATCTTTTATCTGTGTGTTAGCTTTCATGAGGTTATGTCACAAACAACCTCAGAATCTCATTGGTTTAGAACAGCAGATACATGTTTTTTGCATACTTCACATGTTGCAGTTGCAGATCTGTTGCAACTCTTCTAGACTATGTTAGACTAAGCTGGGCATGGCTTTTCTTGGCTCACTTTGGCCTCATGTGTCTTCTTATGCTAGAAAATAAGCTGTAGATGCCACAGACCCACTATCTGGGATATCCTGTTCTTATGGTTGAAAGTGAGAGCAAGAGATGGTGAGCAGAAACTAACAATGGCTCTAAAAGCAACTATCAATCATAGAAAATATCAGTCCATTTATATGCCATTGGCCAAAACAAGTCAGGAGATCAAGTCACTGGATCAGGGAAGTACATCTCCTGAATGGGAAGATTGAGGCAGAGGAAAACAGGGATAAAACATAATAGTGGGAGTTCCCACTGTGGCAGAGTGCATTAAGGATCCAGCATTGTCTCCACCATGGCTCTGGTCACTGCTAAAGCATGAGTATGATTCCTAGCCCAGGGTAGAGGGTTAAGGATCCAGAAGCTCAGATTTCATCCTTGGCCTGAGGATTTGCATATGCATAGTGCAGCCAAAAAAGAAAAAAAATAATCATAACAGTGAACAAATATTACAGTGTACCACATTTGAGCACATAGTACAAAAACCTTCTCCCTCTGACATTATTAATAATGTCTTATAATGAATAGAAGTTCTTAATAATAATCAAGTATAATTTAACCATGTTTTTATTAATGATCTGTACATTTTGTATCCAATTTTAAAAAATCACTACATCTTACTAGGACCTGACAGTATTCTGTGTCAAGGATTGGCACTTTTTTGTAAAAAACCAAATAGTAAATATTTTTTATTTGTGGGCGACACACTTTCTGTCATAACCATTCAGCTCTGTCATTGTAGCACAAAAGCATTCAGAAATGATATATGAGTGAATGGGAATTTACTGTATTCCAATAAAACTTTATTTACAAAAAACAGATGACAGGGTGAATTTGTCTTCTGGACCATATTTTGCTGACCTTTGTTCTGTCACTATCTAGAAGCTTTATTGTTTAACCTTTTATAATTATATCCACAATCTGTCTGGAATTTATTTTTTGCATTTAGTATAAAATAAGGGAATTGTCATTTTTTAAAGATATATACATCCAAATCAATTGATCTATTATCATTAATTTAAAAGAATCTCTTTCTTCACTGCATTATACTAGTAGTACCTTAGTCATAAATCAAATCATATATGTAGGTAAAGCCAACAATATTGATATTCTTTTTCAGATTTAATTTGCTGAACTCGTGCTTTGCATTTCCATATAAATTTTAGCATCATCCTTTTCATTGGCAAATATACATACATACACATACACACTTGCTAGGATTTTTAATGAGACTGCATTTTTAAAATACACACACATACACACACTGGAAAAGATTGATATCTTTTCAGTGCTAATTTTTCCAACCCATCAACATGATATATATCTCTATTTATATAGTTTTTTATTTCTCTCAGTAATAATTTATACTTTTCTCTATGGAAGGCATGTATATTTACTAGAAAAAAGGAAAATTTTCTAACTGTAAAATGGTTAATTCAACTGGAATACCTCTAAATTTATACGCAACTAAGAATATAGCTTTAAAATATATAAAACAAAATGTGATAGAACCAAAAGGAGAAACAGAAAATCCATAATTATAGCTGGAGATTTTAATAGATTTCTCTGTAAGGAAAAAGAAGAATTGAAAAATAAGATTATCAAACATACACATACACATAAACATATACTGGATTATAAAGCAATATCAAGAAATTTCAAAGGATTGAAATCATATACACTATATCTTCTGACTAGAGGGCAATAAACCTAGAAACTAATAACAAAAAATTAACTATATTCACTTTATCTGAAGTTAGTAGAACTTTTCCAGTTTGTTTCAATTAGTATTAGTATGGTAAATCTTTTTCCACCTTTTTACTTAACTTTTTTATTATATTTATTTATTTACTTATTTTTGGTCTTTCTGTCTTTTTAGGGCCACAGCCACAGCTTATGGACATTCCCAGGCTAGGGGTCTAATCCGAGCTGTAGCCACTGGCCTACGCCACAGCCACAGTACCGCGGGACCCTGGCTGCCTCTGTGACTTAAACCACAACTCACGGCAATGCTGGATCCTTAACCCACTGAGCAAGGCCAGGAATCAAACCCACAACCTCATGGATCCTAGTCAGATTCATTAACTTCTGCGCCACAACGGGAACTCCTTAATATTTTTTAATATATTTCAGATACGCATTTTGTTGTAGGCTACTTGTTTTTTTGTTTGCTTAATCCAGTCTGGCATTTATAGTCTTTTAAAGCATAGGTAGTCTAATTAAAAGTATATAGTCCATTTTCTTTTAATGTAATCACTGATATATTTGGGTGTAAATCAGCAACATATTTGTTTTCTGTTTATCCCATTCTTCTTTTCTTCCTTTCTTACTCTCTTTTGGATTGTCTGAATATTTTTATTATTCTGAATTAACACTGTAACTTCATTCATGCCCTGGCCTTTTATGCTGTTGTGGTTAGAGATTATAGTTTTACCTAAATTATAAGACATCATTATTACTGCTTTCAAAAGTCAATAAACATACAGTAACGTGTTTGTCTTTTCTGGTACTCATTTCTTCTTGCATTTCCATTCAACTATTATCTTTTTCCCTCTTCCCAGAAAGTCTCCTTTTCCATGTCTTTTAAGTATGAACCTTCTGACAATGAACTCTTTCTATTCTTGTTAGCCTGAATATATCTACATTTTGCCTTAATTTTTGAAGAATATTTTCTCTGGATATGAGATTCAAGGCTCAGACTTATTTTTTTCCAGTACCTTTTCTTCTGTGTTTTTTTTTTTATTACTCAGTGAATTTATTATATTTATAGTTGTACAATGATCATCACAATCCAATTTTACAGGATTTCCAACCCACACCCCCAGTGCATCCTCCCATCCCCCAACCTGTCTCCTTTGGAAACCATAAGTTTTTCAAAGTCTGTGAGTTCAGTATCTGTTCTGCAAAGAAGTTCATTATGTCCTTTTTTCAGATTCTACACGTCAGTGATAGCATTTGACGTTGGTGTCTCATTGTCTGACTGACTTCACTTAGCATGATAATTTCTAGGTCCATCCATTTTGCTAAAAATTCTGGCATTTCGTTCATTTTAATGGCTGAGTAATATTCCAATGTGTACATGTACCACTTCTTCTTGACCCACGCCTCTGTCGATGGACATTTAGATTGTTTCCATGTCTTGGCTATTTAAAATAGTGCTGCAATGAACATTGGAGTACATGTGATTTTTTGAGTCATGGTATTCTCTGGGTAGATGCCCAGCAGTGGGATTGCTGGATCAGATGGTAGTTCTATTTTTAATTTTCTGAGGAATCTCCGTACTGTTTTCCACAGTGGTTGCACCAATTTACAATCCCACCAACAGTGTAATAGGGTTCCTTTTTCTCCACACCCTCTCCAGCATTTGTTTTTTGTAGACATTTTGATGATGACCATGCTGGCTGGTGTAAGGTGGTACCTCAGAGTGGTTTTGATTTGTATTTCTCTAATAATGAGTGATGTTGAACATCTTTTCATGTGTTTTTTGGCCATCCATATGTCTTCTTTGGAGAATTGTCTGTTTAGATCTTCTGCCCATTTTTTGATGGGGTTGTTCATTTTTTTTGTTATTGAGCAGTAGGAGATGTTTATAAATTTTGGAGCTTAATCCCATGTCAGTAGATTCATTTGAAAAATTTTCTCCCATTTTGTGGGTTGTCTTTTCATTTTGTTTAGGGTTTCCTTTACTGTGCAGAAACTCAAGTTTAATTAAGTCCATTTGTTTACTTTTGTTTTTACCATCATTACTCTAAGAGGTGGATCTGAGAAGATGTTGCTGTTGTTTATGTCAAAGAGGGTTTGGCCTATGTTTTCCTCGAAGAGTTTTATAGTGTCTGGTCTTCTATCTAGGTCTTTAATCCATTTTGAGTATTTTTTTGTGTATGGTGTTAGGGAGTGTTCTAATTTCATTCTTTTCCATGTGGCTGTCCAGTTTTCCCAGTACCACTTATTGAACAGGGTGTCTTTCTCCATTGTATATTCATGGCTGCTCTGTCATAGATTAGTTGGATGTAGATGCATGGGTTTAATTCTGGGCTTTCTATTCTGTTTCACTGATCTATATGTCTGCCTTTGTGCCAGTACCATATGGTTTTAATGATTGTGCTTTGTAGTATAGTCTGAGGTCAGGGAGCCTGATTCCTCCAACTCCATTTTTCTTTTCCAGGATGTCTTTGGCTATTCTAGGTCTTTTGTGCTTCCAAACAAACTTTAAAATATTTTGTTCGAGTTCTGTGAAAAATGTCCTTGGTAATTTGATAGGGATTGCATTGAATCTGTAGATTGCCTTGGGTAGTATAGCCCTTTGGATAATACAGACTTTTCCAGTCCAAGAGCTTGGTATATCTTTCCATCTGTTTGTGTCATCTTTGATTTCTTTCATCAGTGTCTTATAGTTTTAAGAATACAGGTCTTTTGTCTCTTTAGGTAGGTTTACTCCTGTGTATTTTATTCTTTTGGATGGAATGGTAAACAGGATTGCTTCCCTAATTTCTCTTTCTGCTCTTTCATTGTTAGTATATAGAAATTCCGTTGATTTCTGTGTATTAATTTTGTATCCTGCGACTTTGCCAAATTCATGGATGAGCTCTAACAGTTTTCTGGTAGAGTCTTTAGGATTCTCTAGGTATAGTATCATGTCATCTGCAAATAGTGATAGTTTTACTTCTCCCTTTCCAATTTGGATTTCTTTTACTTCTTTGATTGCTGTGGCTAGGACTTCCAAAACTATGTTGAAGAGTAGTGGCGAGAGAGGACATCCTTGTCTTGTTCCTGATCTCAGCAGGAATTCTTTCAGCTTTTCACTATTGAGAATGATGTTAGCTGTAGGTTTGTCATCTATGGCCTTTATTCTATTGAGGGAGGTTCCCTCTATGCCCACTTTCTGAAGGGTTTGTATCAGAAATGGGTGTTGGATTTTGTCGAAGGCTTTTTCTGTGTCTATTGAAAGGATCCTATGGTTTTTATTCTTCAGTTTCTTAATGTGGTGTATCACACTGATGGATTTGTGGGTATTGAAGAACCCTTGCATCCCTGGGATAAACCCCACTTGATCATGATGGACAATCCTTTTAATATATTGTTGGATGCGGTTTGCTAGTATTTTGTTGAGGATTTTTGCGTCTGTGTTCATCAGTGAAATTGGCCTGTCGTTTTCTTTTTTTTGTGGTATCTTTGTCTGGTTTTGGTATCAGGGTGATGGCAGCCTCATAGAATGAGTTTGGGAGTATCCCTTCCTCTGCAATTTTTTGAATTTTCAGAAGGATAGGTATAAGCTCTTCTCTAGATGTTTGATAGAATTTGCCTGTAAATCCTGGACTTTTGTCTGGTGGAAGTTTTTTAATCACAGTTTCAATTTCAGTGCTTGTGATTGGTCTATTCATCTTTTCTCTTTCATCTTGGTCTAGTCTTGGAAGATTGTACCTTTCTAAGAAATTGTCCGTTTCTTCTAGGTTGTCTGTTTTATTGGTGTATAGTTGCATATAGTAGTCTCTTACAATTCTTTGTATTTCTGTGATGTCCATTGTTATTTCTCCTTTTTCTTTCTAAGTCTATTGATTTGAGTCCTCTTTTTCTTGATGAGTCTCACTAAGGGTCTATCAATTTTGTTGATCCTTTCAAAGAACCAGCTTTTCATTTCATTGATCTTTTCTATGGTTTTCTTCGTTTCAGTTTCATCGATTTCTGCTCTGGTCTTTATGATTTCTTTCTTTCTGCTAACTTTAGGTCTTGTCTGTTCTCTCTCTAGCTGCTTTAGATGTAAAGTTAGGTTGAGATTTGAGCTTTTTCTTGTTTCCTGAGGTGGGCTTGTATTGCTATAAACTTTCCTCTTAGAATGTCTTTTGCTGCATAGGTTTTGGAGTGTCATGTCTTTGTTGTCATTTGCTTGTAGGTATTTTTTAATTTCCTCTTTGATTTCTTCAGTGATCCATTGGTTGTTTAGTAACATATTGTTTAGTCTCCATGTGTTTGCATTTTTTGCAGTTTTTTTTTTCTTGTTGTTGATTTACAGTTGTATAGCATTGTGGTCGGAAAAGATGCTTGATATGATTTCAATTTTCTTAAAGTTACTGAGGTTTGATTTGTAGCCCAGGATGTGCTCAATCTTAAAGAATGTTCCCTGTGCACTTGAGAAGAATGTGTATTCTGTTGCTTTTGGATGGAATGTCCTATAAATATCTATTAAATCCATCTGGTCTAATGCTTCATTCAGAGCCTGTGTTTCCTTATAGATTTTCTTTCTGGATGGTCTGTCCATTGCTGTAAGTGGGGTGTTAAGGTCCCCCACTATTATTGTGTTATTGTCAATTTGTCCTTTTAAGGTTGTTAGCAGTTGCCTTATACATTGTGGTGGATAATCCTATGTTGGGTGCACAGATATTTAAAATTGTTATATCTTCTTCTTGGCTTGATCCTTTGAGTATTCTGCAATGTCCTTCCTTGTCTCTTAAGATATTCTTCATTTTAAGGGCTATTTTATCTGATAGGAGTATTGCTACTCCAGCTTTCTTTTGATTCCCATTTGCACAGAATATTTTCTTCCATCCTCTCACTTTCAATTTGTATGTGTCCCTAGAAGTGAGGGGGGTCTCTTGAATGGATCTTGTTTTTGTATCCATTCAGCCAGTCTGTGTCTTTTGCTTGGGGCATTTAGTCCATTAACATTTAAGGTAATTATTAATATGTATGTTCTTATTGCCATTTTACTAATTGTTTTGGATTTGGTTTTGTTGCTCTTTTTTCTTCCCTTCTCCTCCTGTTCTCTCCTCTTGTGTTTTGATGACTATCTTTAGTGTTGTATTTGAGTTGATTTTTCTTATTTGTTTGTATATCACTTGTAGATTTTTGGTTTGCAGTTCTTCTGAAGTTTTGACATGAGGCTATATATATATGAGATTTTTTTTAAGTTGTTGGTCTCTCTTTTTTTTGTCTTTTTTTGGCATTTCTTGGGCCACTCCCAGGGCATATGGAGTTCCCAGGCTAGGGGTCTACTCAGAGCTGTAGCTGCCAGCCTACACCACAGCCACATCAACATGGGATCCAAGCTGCGTCTGCAACCTATACCACAGCTCATGGCAATGCTGGATCCTTAACCCACTGAGCAAGGCCAGGGATCGAACCCACAACCTCGTGGTTCCTCATCAGATTCGTTAACCACTGAGCCACAATGGGAACTCCTAAGTTGTTGGTCTCTTAATTGCATGTGCATCTCCAGTGTCTTGCATTTACCCCTCTTCTCATGATTTCTGATTTTGGTGGCATAATTGTGCATGGATGATTTCATACCTTTACTGTAAATATATTTTACTAGCAAGACTTGTCATTTGCAGTATTTTGTTTCTGGTTGTGGCCAATTTCTTTTATGCCTAGAAAAGTTCCTTTAATATTTGTTGTAAAGATGGTTAAGAGTTGCTGAATTCTCTTAGCTTTTGCTTATCTGTGAAGTTTTTTATTTCTCCTTCAAATCTGAATAAGAGCCTTGCTGGGTAAAGTAATCTTGGTTTCAGGCTTTTTCCTTTCATCATGTTAAGCATATCATGACACTCCCTTCTGGCCTACAGAGTTTCTGCTGAAAAATCTGCCAATTACCTTATCAGGGTTCCCTCGTATGTTATTTGTTTCTTTTCCCTAGCTGCTTTCAAGATTTTCTTCTTGTCTTTAATTTTGGTCAGTTTGATTAATATGTGCCTCAGGGTGTTCCTCCTTGGGTTTATTTTACTTGGTACTCATTGTGCTTCCTGGATTTGAGTGAGTGGTTCCTTTCCCATGTTAGGGAACTTTTCAGCTATTATCTCTTCAAATATTTTTTCTGACCCCTTCTCTCTCTCTCTTCTCCTTCTGACACCCCTATGATACGGATATTGGTGCATTTAACATTGTCCCAGAGTTCTCTGAGATTCTCTTCATTTGTCTTCAATCTTTTTTCTATTTTCTTTTCCACATCCATAATTTCCACTAATCTGTCCTCCACCTCATTTATTTGTTCTTCTGCCTCTTGTATTCTGCTGTTAGCTTCTTCTAGTGAATTTTTTATTTCAGTTATTGTATTTTACATCTCTGCTTGCTTAAGTTTTAAATCTTGTATTTCTTTGCTCAGTGTTTCCTGTAAGTTATCCATCTTTGCCTCCAGTTTATTTCCAATGTCTTGCATCATATTCAGCATCCCGAGTCTAAAGACTTTTTCCTGGAGGCTGAGAATCTCCTGATCACTTAGCTGTTTTTCTGGGAGGTTTTCTTTCTCCCTCATCTGAGTTATAGTTCTCTGTCTTTTCATTTTTATAGGTTTTTGGTGTGGTGACCTTTTTACAGATAATAGAGTTGTAGCCTCTCTTACTTCTGGTGTCTGCTCCCCTTGCGGCTGAAGTTGATATGGGGGCTTGCTGTGGGCTTCCTGATGGGAGGGACTGATGCCTGCCCACTGGTAAGTGGGGCTTATTCCTATCCCTCTGGTGGGTGGGGCTTTGTCTCTAGGTGAGATTAGAGGCAGCTGTGTGTCTGGGGGTTTTTAGGCAGCCTGTTTACTGATGGGTAGGGCTGTGATCCCACCTGGATTGTTGTTTGGTCTGGGGCTTCTCAGTGCTGATGGGTGGGGTCAGATTTTCCCAAAATGGCCACCTCCAGAGAAAGGCACACTGATGAACATTCCCAAGAGCTTTGCTTCCAATCTCCTTCCTCCACAACAAGCCACATCCACCCCTGTTTTCCCAGGAGGTCCTCCAAGAACTTCAGTCAGGTTTGACCCAGATTCCTATGGAGACTTAGCTTTGCCCTGGGACCCAGTGCACATTAAGGTCTGTGTGCAGCTTTTAAGAATGGGGTCTGGAGTTCCCATCATGGCACAGCTGTTAACAAATCCAACTAGGAACCATGAGGTTGCAGGTTCAATCCCTGGCCTTGCTCAGTGGGTTAAAGATCCGGTGTTGCCATGAGCTGTGGCATAGGTCACAGGTGCAGCTCGGATCCCACGTTGCTGTGACTTTGGTGTAGGCCAGTGGCTACAGCTCCAATCAGATACCTAGCCTGAGAACCTCCATATGCTGTGGGAAGGGCCCTAGAAAAGGCAAAAAGACAAAAAAAAAAAAAAAAAGAATGGAGTCTCTTTCTCCCAGTCCCATGGAGCTCCTGAGCACAAGCCCTACTGGCCTTCAATGCCAGATGTTCCAGGGGCTCTTTCTCCCAGTGCCAGATCCCCACACATGAGAGTTTGATGTGGGGCTCAGAACTCTCACTTCTGTAGGTGAATCTCTGTGAAAATTACTTTCCCACCTGTGGGACTTCCCACCTGGCAGGTATGGGGTTGTTTATATCGCATAATTTATCCGTCCTACCTCTTGATGTGTCTTCCTCTTTGTCTTCTGGAGTGGGATATCTTTTTGAAGGTTTCCGGTCCATTTGGTTGAAGATTGCTCAGTATTTCGTTGTAAATTTTGTTGTTTTTAGGAGAGAAATTGAGCTCTAGTCCTTCTGTGCCACCATCTTAATCACATCTCTTCTGGTTTGTTTGTTTGTTTGTTTGTTTTTAAATCTCTCTTCAAAAGTCAGCTGCTTCTCCTTTGAAGATTATGATACTTTGTGGAAAGGGGTTGATAAAATTACATTTTTGTCTCTAGTTTTCATACTAGATGTAACTTTTACTATCATATACCTAGGTACAACTTTAAAAAGAAAGTTTGTGATTTGTAGAACTTCTTCCATCTATAGTTAAATAGATCCAGCACTTGTGGAAAATTAGAGCCAATATGTCTTCAAGTATCTTGCTCCATCTTTTATCCTATCTCATTTTGAGACTCCAATTACATACACTTTAGGACATTCTTCACGATCTCATATGTCCCATTTTTGCTGTTATTTCATCCTTGTTGCATTTCATGCTTCAATCTGGGTATTTTCTACTATTTGATTTTTAGGTTTACTCCCTCTGATCTGCTGTTAAACCCACCAATTGAGTCTCTAATTTCAGTTATTATATTTTTTAATTCTAGAATTTTCTGTTGGTTCTTTTTTTAAAAAATCTAGTTTTCTGGTAAGGTATCCATCTTTTCACTTATTTTCTTGAACATTTTAATCATAGTTATTTTAATACCAATCTCATAGTTGAAATTTCTTGATATTCTGTTGCTCTGGTTTGGTTACATGTTTATTTTTTATTTTTGCTCATTTGGTTCTGTTTCCAGGATGCTTTATCAGTTTGATTGAAGGGAAAACATTATGAAAGATAAGTTGTAAAGATCTGGATGATATTATCTTCCATGAAAACTTTAATTTTCTTCTGGCAGATAGAGAATTGGATGATAACTTTGACCCACTCAAAGATGTGTATTTGTTTGCTCTGATTCCTAGGGCCTAGACCTTCAGGAAGTTTCATAGCCCTAGACCTTCTGGAAGTTTCATAGCCCTAGACCTTCTGGAAGTTTCATAGCCCCTCCTTTGTATCTGGCCCAATACTCCAGATTGTGTCTTTCCAGAATCCTGAGACTGCCAAATCTTTGTTTGGCTCTTTGGCCCTTCATGGTTGCTATTTACTTAGTTTCCTGGGGTTTTGTGCTTTTTTTTTTTAATTTGGCTTCATCCAAGTACAGTTTAGGGTTACACATGTCTCAAGGGGGAATTCCATGGAGTTTGTTGGTCTTCTTTGAAGTTCCCTTTTCTCAGGGATCTTGTCCTCTTAAGTCCTGGCTATCCTGGTAACTTAAACTCTAACTTTGTCTGTCCAGTCCATTAAAACCACTACAAGTTCTAAACTAATGCTTTCAGTTCAGCCTCTATGTGCCATGCTTGGAATGAACAGACTCTCTAACCCTAAACACTGTTCTAACTCTAACACTAACCCTAAGGAACAGGATAAGAGCAGATAAGATCTGGCTCATCTAAAGATGTGTCTTTTTTCTGGATTCTTGGTTGTTCTAATGTTATCAAATGGTTGTTTGCTGGTTTTGTGTGTGTGTGTGTTATTATGGTGTTTTTTAAAAACTTACATTTTATATTTGTTCTGTAGGAGAACTAGTTTATCAGGGAAAAAAGGAAAATCCCTGCCATTCACTTTTATTTCATTCCTGGCCAAATGTATGCATTTCTGCATTATCTCTATAACCTAGATGTATATAGATTGTGATCCCTGGTCTTTTGGAGCCTTGAAATGAATGAAAGACCTAGTTGAAACTGTGTTATATATCCATAAGAAATCACCAAGTACTCTGCCCTTTGGACTCTATAACATTCCTCATTATAACTTTTGTACCCATCAAGAAGTGTATCCTAAAATCTGTCAAAGTACCTTTTCTAGCATTCCTCATTTTATTTTGTTGCTACTAATTCAAATGCCCTAACTGCATTGTAATGAAACTTTGCATCCCAATTAAAAGTTGTTTTTTTAATATGATAGTCTAAAACTCAGGGAAAAATAAAAAAAACAAAACAAAGCAAAACAAAAACAAAAACAAAAGACTTTGATTATTGTTTATGCCCAGAACTAAAAACTAAAATGTCTGGGTTTTGCATCACTTATCTGTCTTACCCCTTATATGTCTAGTCAAGATTTATCTTTATCCCTTAATCAGTCTGACCCAATTCTTCATCACTCTCCCGTTTTTCCCATGCTGCAATGGCAGGCTTTCTCCGTCCCTTGTCGACTTAATGTGTGTGAGGGCTGTAAAAAGAAGCTAAGTCATTCTGGCACAGTAAAGAAGTGTGGAGGGAGTGCAGAACAGCCAGAGGACACGAGAGCTCTGCCATGTTATACTGTTTGTCACTCTGATGTGAGCAATAGCTATGAGGTTATTAAACAGATTGTCCTAGGTTTTTCCTCTCATTATTTTAGCATTCTCTCCCCATGCCATTGTCCCAGGTTTCTTTCCATTGTAACCTCTTAATTATGATGCAGGCTTGGGGAGAAGGATGCACCCACTGGAAACCATGCAATGGTTCAGTTGTTCAAAGCCACTGGGATATTCATTTGTTTATTTTGTCCTAGGTTTACAATTCATCTGTGTTAACTCATGGAAACTGCTCTGGGACAGATTTAAATCAAAACAGACAGTTTCCATTTTTGCTCTGAAAATCAAATGAGAAGATTTACTTTACATGGGTAGTTAGTGGCTTGCCCCAACACGCTTGGAATGTGAGTTTACTTTTTAGATATACGATAATGTATTTTTCTACCAGTCCAAATGCCTCTGACAAAATAGGCAGAAACACCTAATGTGTTGAATGGACTCTAGTAAACATCCACAGAACAATGGTTTTTGCTGACAAATATAAGTTTCTAGCTGGATGAATAAAGTTTCCTTGAATATTTATGATGACTAAAACTTACATGGAAACTTCTGTCAAAAAAAGTCTTTGTTCTTTAAGCAGGTCGCTCTACTCACTGGTATCAATATTTCAGTATGTAAAAATAATTTCAATTTAAAATTCTATTTGAGCTTTAGTTTTAACTCCATAAACTGACTGTGTTTGTGAGGTTCAATTTCCCAGCTTTCTATTCATTAAAAATTTATTGGGTATCCATAATATGCCAGACACTATCTAGGCACTAGGAAAGAAATAAATAATAATGCAAGGTCCTTGCAGGGAAAATTTCTCTTTAAAAAGTGCTCCCCATCCCTTTAGTTTTCAGTTCATTTTTGTGCTAAAGAGAACAAGAGTTGAAGTTACTATATCTCACTATTCAAAATGGTTGGGATAGGCAGTCATATTAATTACAGTTTGAGGTTTAAATTTATCTTTTAATCATAAACTATTTCTTTCTTATTGACAAACATATAAAATACTTACTTATGCATGCATATCACTTTTTAAAATTCTTTCACCTGTATAATTCAATTTAGTCTTTGCAATACTCTGTGAAGTAGGCAGAACAGATATTATTACCCGCACGTTATAGTTAGAAAAAAGAAAAAAAAAATCCTGAGGCTCAGAAAGGTAAGTGATTTGTCCCAGATCACATAGTGTGAATCCCAAATCCAGTTATCTTCCCATTCTCCCAGGATGCTCCTCAAACATTTATTCAGGTTTTCCAGATACTTTAAGCAGAATACCTGAATGCTTTAGGAGTCAAAAAAAGTGTTTACGCATTAGGCTATTTTTGACCAAAGTGATTATTTATGATTATATTCCCAAATGAGAGAACTGGTAGCCTATTACTGTGCAAGGCACCTGAACCTGCTTAGAAATTCCTATGAATTAGTGATTGAATCTTTAAAAAAAAAGAAAGAAAAAAAAGAAAGCATTCCAGGAAAAAAAAAAAAACTTTTGCAAACATATGTTTTAAAACAGATCTTCATTATTGAGACTAAAGAAATTTAAAAGTGTTTTATAAGTATTTCATATGCAAAGTATTTTATAGAAGTTAAACAAAACTTATGGCACAGTTTCTAACCTCAACAGCTTAGGAATGTGCATAGGCTTTGTCTACATATGACATCAAAGCATCTGATCAGTCATACATGGATTTCTCTCCTTGCTTTTGTCTGTGTAACTCCACGTTTTCTAGGGAGCTCTTCTGATCAGATCAGAATGATGCAGCATAAAGAGTTTGCACTAGTCAGGTCTCAAATTCAATCCCCAAACACTTCCCTTCCTGGAAATCTAGGGCTATCTAAGCAGATCTTACTCTGTTTCCAGAGTTGTTTTTTGGTATCAGACCATTCCATAAAGTGGTTGAAATCTGCAGGCCATAGGTACAGTGGTGGTTGGTGCAACTTGATTAAATACAGCAGTTGAAATATAGGTAACAAAATCGTATTTGAAATATGAACGTGTGTCTGCTTATTAGCAGTATACTTTGAAAAGTTTGAATGAATGTTTTTATATATCTATTTTTTCCCTTTCTCTTGAAACACTGGCTACCCATCAATATACTCCAGCAAGCTGTGGGAATTAGGCTGAGTGTTTTTGTCCACATGGCCATTCCATAGAAGGAGGATCCATGGACACAGGACACACACTCAAACTGTGGCTGCTGTTAATCTGTTTTGACCTCCTGAAGGATATGTTCTCCATCCTCTGGGGTGATAAATTATGATCCGTCTTTCTGAGGGCCTGAGAGATGACAACCCCCCCCTTCTGCAAATCTGGAAAGAGAGAGAGAGAGAAGTGGAGGGGAGGCAGAGATTGACTACAACTCCATGCTGGATCTAAAAATTTTGGATTTTAATCAGACTAATAGTAAGGGTAAACAAGTCAAAGAAATTCCCTTTCTTAAAGGAGTATATTGATTCTGCAGCGCCTGCAATTAGACTTCTTAGAACACAATTCTAAGGAAACTAGTGTTATTGGAGAATTCCAGACTGACTACTTTGACTAAAAGGTAAAAAATTGAAGTTTTGGATGGTAATGAGCATTTCCAGTATCATGGCTATCAGACTGTGGAGAGCAGTAATCCATATACCTCTGAATAAAGCCTCCCTTCCATCACACAGCACTGTAAAAAATAATCTAGTGTGAAAATCAATATCAATCTAGGAGGTATAACACATGTTCATTTGTGAGAATCCATAATGGATGCCATGATTTTGTTTCCCCTCAGTGATGGTCTTTGCCCTTCATGTTTGTTTGTTCTAAAGTTAATTTATGATGGCCATTCTGACTAGTGTGAGGTGGTACCTCATAGTAGTTTTGATTTTCATTTCTCTAATTATCAGTGATGTTGAGCATTTTTTCATGTGCTTGTTGGCCATTTGTATATCTTCTTTGGAGAAATGTCTATTCAGGTCTTTTGCCCATTTTTCAGTTGGGTTGTTGGCTTTTTTGCTGTTGAGGTGTATAAGCTGCTTGTATATTTTAGATACTAAACCCTTGTCCATTGCATCCTTTGAAACTATTTTCCCCCATTTTGTAAGTTGTCTTTTTGGTGGTTTTTTTTGTTGTTGTTTTTGTTTGTTTGTTTTATGGTTTCCTTTGCTGTGCTAAAAGCTTATCAGTCCACAAATAACAAATGCCAGAGAGGGTCTGGAGAAAAGGGAACCCTCCTGCACTGTTGGTGGGAATGTAAATTAGTACCACCACTGTGGAAAACAGTATGGAGGTACCTCAGAAAACTATACATAGAACTACCATATGACCCAGCAATCCCACTCTTGGGCATATATCCAGACAAAACTTTCCTTAAAAAACACACATGCACCCACATGTTCATTGCAGCACTATTCACAATAGCCAAAACGTGGAAACAACCTAAATGTCCATCAACAGGTGATTGGATTAAGAAGATGTGGTGTATATATACACAATGGAATACTACTCAGCCATAAAAAAGAACGAAATAATGTCATTTGCAGCAACATGGATGGAACTAGAGACTCTCATACTGAGTGAAGTAAGTCAGAAAGAGAAAGACAAATACCATAGGATATCACTTATATCTGGAATCTAATATACGGCACAAGTGAACCTTTCCACAGAAAAGAAAATCATGGACTTGGAGAATAGACTTGTGGTTGCCAAGGGGCTGGGGGAGGGAGTGGGGTGGATGGGGAGCTTGGGGTTAATGGATGCAGACTATTGCCTTTGGAATGGGTAATCAATGAGATCCTGCTGTAAAGCACTGGGAGCTATGTCTAGTCACTTATGATGGAGCATGATAATGTGAGAAAATAGAATGTATGCATGTATTTGTGACTTGGTCACTTTGCTGTACAGTAGAAAATTGACAGAACCCTATAAACCAGCTATAATGGAAAATAATAAAAATCATTATAAAATAAAATAAATAAAGTCAATGCTAAAAGCTACTTTATAAATAGAGATTCCTTTCAGGAATCCCTCTTTTTTAAATTTTTTAAAAATTATAGTACAAAGTGCCAATTTCTGCTGTACAGCAAAGTGACTCATCATATGCATATACATATATATATACACACACACACACGTACACACACACACACACACACATATATATATATATATTCCTTTTTTTTAATTATTTTCCATCATGGTCTATCTCAGGAGATGAACTATAGTTCCCTGTGCTTTAGAGTAGGACCTTGTTGTTTATCCATTCCTTTTTCTTTGATACATGGGCTACATTTGGAGCCACTCTTTATAGCAGGGTTTCAGCTCCTAGGTGATGTCTCCTAATTTCTCTGGCATTCTAAGCTCTTCACAGTTAAGCAGTAGCACCTGACAGCCACTAGTCACTCAGCTACTGCATTAAAATGTCATGGGTATGGCTACCTCTTCATAAACACTAGGTTTATTTCACGTCTTCCACCTCATCTCTTTCTCTCTGCAGTAATTGTTTTTCTATGCACTTTACAGATGTTTGCGCAACATGCTCTACTGTGTTGTTTCCTAGCAAGTATTTAGATCAAATGTTTGTGTTCCCTAAACCGATACCCTTTGCCTATAAATAGGGGACTCTCTTAAATGATTAGAAGAAAAGAGTACATCAATAATGTTAATATCAGCTAGTTCTGAGCAAAAAACAAAACCTCTTCTATTAATTGTTAAATGTGGAATTCCTGGAATTTCATTCTTTTTTGCCTTCCATTCTAAGGCTTGTGTCAAAATGATAAGATTGCAGGCAGAGTGTGAGACCACTAAACTTTATACACTATGGACTTCTAATTAGCAAAATAATCACAAATGTATTTACAATGTTTAAAAATTAATGAAATGAGATTTTAAAATGTGTGTTGAGGAGTTCCTGTCATGGCGCAGTGTTTAATGAATCTGACTAGGAATCATGAGGTTGCGGGTTCGATCCCTGGCCTTGCTCAGTGGGTTAAGGATCTGGTGTTGCCGTGAGCTGTGATGTAGGCCACAGACATGGCTCAGATCCAGTGTTGCTGTGGCTATGGTGTAGGCCAGCAGCTACAGCTCTGATTTGACCCCTAGCCTGGGAACCTCCATATGCCACAGGTGTGGCCCTAAAAATACAAAAATACACACACACACACACACACACACACACACACACACACACACACTGAGAGCCAATTGTGATTAGTAGTTTGTGAATATACATGGGTGCCAAAAAAGTTAGCCAAGGGGTTCTTCCTGTGACACAACAGGATTGGTGGTGTCTCTGTAGCACCAAGATGCAGGTTCAATCCCAGCTTGTCATGGTGGATTAAAGGATCAGGAATTGCTGCAGAGGTTCCAAATGTGGCCCAAGAACTCCATATGCCATGGAGAGGTCACAAAAAGAAAAGCTGGCCAATTTTTCAATTTTGCATAGACCCTCTCCAATTTTATATACATATACATACAGTATATACTATATATATATATATATATATATATATATATATAAACTGAGATTATATGTGAGCAAATTGTGTATATATAAACATATATATACATATATATAAACTGAGAACCAGTTGTCATTAGAAGTTCGTATCTATAGGTGTCAAAAAAAAGTTGGCCAATAGTTCAGTTTTACATAGAACCTTATCAATTTAATTCCTTATTAAAAATAGTTGCAGATTTGCTCCATGAGACCATGTATGCTGCACCAAGATCATACCTGTAGAATCTAAAAGTTCTATGTTCACTTCATTCCAAGATTTCATTATTTTAAATGTTAGAATGATCCCATCAATGTAAAATATGTCACACGTAAACACAACAATCTGTGGAAAAAACAGCCAAGGTAGAGTAAAGCATTGCATTGTTTGGGGATTGGTAGTTCAAATGAAGTTTATAATTGAAGAAGACCTTGTAAATACCTTTCTGTAGATGTGAAAATATACGTTATTTGCAAGGCTTATGTTTGCCCCTTGATATAGACTCTCTAAAAGACAAACTCTTCAGATCTAGAAATTAGCAGGATATTTTGCAAGGGCAATGAAAAAAGAAAGGAATTAACATTTGAGTAATGCCAACCAAAGAGATAGAGCAAATTATATCTTCTTGCTCAGTACCCAAGAAAATTTTCTATTCCTTTGCCCCCCTTTATTTCTTCACATGATATTGAAAAAACAACTTAAAAGCGCACCTTTCTATTGTCACCTATTACCTTCTTTCCCCAACTCCCTCATATTAACTTCGTTGAAATGAAGGACGTTTTGACTGATTAGAGGAGAAGTAGTTGGTAGACATCACTGAAAATTTTGTGAACAAACTGTTCTCTGAGAGCCCATCTTTAAAATTCATTTTATTATTTTCAAAAGATTATATTTCACAGTTTGAAGTGCAAAGCAGTGTCTTCTCAAAATGGTATAAAATGTATGTAGTATAAGGTATAAAATTGAGATAGACTACTGCTGATAAAAGAAAGGTAAAAAAGGAAATGAAAATAGGATATTGACATGTTATCTGTACTCATACATTTATTACACCATTATTCACAATAGCCAAGGTATGGAAACAACCTATGTGTTCATTAACCAGTGAACAGATGTGATATATATATAATACATATACTGTTCTATAATATAGAATATTACCCAGCCATGAGAAAAAAAGAAATCCTACCATTCTTAATAGGATAAATGGACCTGGAGAATCTAATACTCAGTAGATAAGACAGACAGAGAATGACAAATACAGTATGATATCATATGTGGAATCTAAAAAAGCCAAACTCATAAAAACAGAGAGTAGAATGGTGGTTACCCAGGGCTAGGGGAGTGAATATTTTAGGAGATGTTTAAGTATGCAAATTCAAAACAGGTAGATAAATAAATCCTAGAGATCTAATGCATGGCATAGTACAAAAGAGAAATAAAAATTATGTGTGTGACATAATAGAAGTGTTGATAATCATTTTGCAATATATAAATGCCTCAAATCAACATACTGTTCACCTTAAACTTACGCAATGTTATTTCTCAATTTTAAAAAGAGGAATTTTAGAAGATAAAGTTTTGAGATGTATCCTCTTGAGCAAAAGTTTGCTATTTAGTTCAGAAAATATTTGAATCAATAACAAATAATAAAGCAAGATTCAAATATTTTTTATCCTTCAAACTTCCTATTCTACCATATAAAATGAAATGAGTACTCTCATACATTACTAAAAACAATGCTCAAAACATCTGTCGAAATGCTAAAACACTGAAGTGCCCACACCTCTAACCCAGTTGTTTACTACATTCTTCAAACACAATCCAAAATGTGGGGGATTGTTATGCACAGAAGTGTTTATCACAGTAAGATTTTAGTTAATGAATAATTAGAAAGCACATATATATTTCACAGTAAGGAAATGGTCAGGTAAATGACAGTATGTACTGTATGTATAATATATAAAATTTTTGGTCCTCTTTTTTTCCAGTTAATATTATAACACAAGCATTTTTCAATATAATTCAAATGTCATAAAATGCATTTGGTGGCTGCATTGTATTTTCCTATTTATATATACAGTGGACATATACAATTTTTATAGTTAGAAATAAAACCTTAAAAAAGGTGAAAGATGAAAAGGTGTAAATGACTCTGTTCAAATAAAAAGCTGGCTTTGCTCTAAGATATAAGAATGATGAGCACTTACTTTTCATAGTTACATAAGGATATTTTTGTTCCAACCATGGAGACTATTCAAATATTTTTAGAAATGTTAGGAGTAAATCACTTCATTTTGTTCTTTCCTAAGAAATCAGAATGTTACAGAGCCAATTCTCTGACTAAAGTCACTCCTAGGTTGACAGAATCTGAGTGACTTTTCTGTATATATAAAAAATTTGGCATACTCTACATCACATTTGAGAACCGTATCAATCAAACATGCAGAGGCAACCCAGTTGGTTCCCAACAGAGAATGATGTCTTTGTGATGTTTTTTTTATCCACTAGTTTCTTCCAAGCTAGCTGCCTACATCTAGATTTTCATATGAAAATATTCTACTCAGATGTGAAGAAAACCCAAGGAATAAATTCTGACTCACACATATTTCCACTGAAGACAATACGTGAACTCCATCCTATGGTCCCTGCTCTAGCAAAGCATATATGAACTTCAATGGGAATTCTGCCAAGAGCAAGATGTTAGTAAAGCAGGGCCAGTGGTGTCAAATCAGATTAATTCTGTCTGTCTTTGCCTAGCTGAGTGTTACACAGGATGGCACTCTAGCATTGTGTTTAACTACTTGTAGTTCAATATATTTTTATCTTCATGGACAGCCAGATAAGCAAGATGTGGTGCAATTGGCTTTTATGAAGGTGGTAAATTTAATTTACAGCATATACATAATATGCATGTTTGTAGAAAACATATTGATCAAACCAGCTTCCTTTACTTACACTTAATATGCAGAGAGAATGCAAAATTTCTTGGCATTAACATATGTTGTCTCACTCAAACAAAATGAAAGAAAAACATATAATAATATTTCAAGTCTTAAAATGTTTTTTAAAATATCTTCGGTAACTTAGGGCAATATTCCCCTGGAGAAATTTACGCCCTGGATGTGTCCTGCCAGAACAGTAGGCAGTAATCGAGAGAGGCCAATGGTTGGGCAACTTGTTTTAGTGAACAATCCCAGTTCATTCTATCAAAAGTTTTTACTGTAAGAGTCCCACGTTTTTGGAGGTCAGGTTCCCCAGAAGCAGACGTGAGAGAGAAATTTGCAAGCAGATGGTTTATGGGGACTTGCTCTCCAGTACAATACTATAAGGAAGTGGAGGAAGCAGAGGGAGATTTGAAAGTGGAATTAGGAGTTCCCGTTGTGGCTTAGAGGGTTATGAATCCGACTAGTATACATGAGGATGCAGGTTCCATCCCTGACCTTGCTCACTGGGTTAAGGATATGGTGCTTCTGTGAGCTGTGGTGTAGAGGGGGCTCAGATCCCACATTGCTGTGGCTGTGATGTTGGCCGGCAGCTGTAGCCTCAGTGCCACCTATAGCCAGGGAACTTCCATATGCTGCAGGTGTGGTCCTAAAATGCAGAAAAGAAAGAGAGAGAGAGGGAGGGAAGACGGAGGGAGGGAGGGAGGGAAGGAAGGAAGGAAGGAAGGAAGGAAGGAAGGAAGGAAGGAAGGAAGGAAGATTAGATTGCAACAGAGGCTCAGCAATCCCACTAGTGCTCTGAATCTAGGATGTCCCAGGTTGAGTTAAAAGGTCTAGACTTGTGTACCCCTGACACTGACCAGATTTCAGGTGGGAGCTGACCCTCAGAGAGAGGGTATTATCTGGGGCAAAGTGGCCGCCTTTGGCAGAACACAAGCCCTGTATTGAACTCAACTGACAGTCATCATGCGGCAACACCCCAGGCAACTGAGGAATGAGTGTCTTGGTCCTGAGGGTGTAGTCTGGTCAGCACAGCCTGGTGTCCACTGCAGCCAGCCTCTTTAAGCATTCACATCCACTTGCTCCCAATAATAACTTCACCACATCTGGAAGCAGCCCCTCCAGGATTCTCATTCATTAACCTTTTTGTTCCTAAAGAAACAAGAGGAAGCTTAATGAGAAGAATTACAGCCTACTGCCTCAGCTAGTCTCATGACCACAATTAATCCTCGTCTCCCTCCTCTGTTACCCCCTCCAGACTTTCCTCACCCATTGTTACTATCCCTCCTGGTCACCGATTGACCAGTGAGGATGGAGAAATAGAGTGACCCAGATAAAATCCCCATCTTTGCTGCTTGGGGTGAGGAATTGCAAGTAAAATTTATTGCAGTTCTTGCTATGAATCTGCTCCCTCTCATCATTGTCATTTGTGAAAATATTTATTAGCCTATGAATGCTGATGTGATTTTTAGTTTTTTCAGTTTCATTGCAAAATAATTAATGTATATGACTGTATGAGTTTCAGGTATACAGCCTAAAAGTTTGATTTAAATATATTGGGAAGTGATTACCACAATAAGTTTAGTCAACATCCATCATCTCACTTATATACAATACTAAAAAGAAATTTTGAAAAAAGAAATAAAATGTCTTCTTGTGATAAGAACTCTTAGGATTTACTCTCTTAACAACTTTCCTATATGCCATACAGCAGCAGTAACTACAGCTATCATGTTGTACATTATATCCCTAGTATTTATTTATCTTACTACTGAAAGTTTATACCTTTAAACCACCTTCCTCTAATTCTTCCTCCCCTCCCCGCTCTGGTAACCACAAATATGATCTCTTTCTCTGAGTTTTTTTTTTTTCTTTCGTATTCTACAGGTAAGTACCACAGTATTTGTCTTGGGCTTATTATCATAACATCCTCAAGTTCCATGTTGTTGCAAATGGCAGGATTTTTCTCATTTTTTTAATGAATGAATAATATTCCCTTGAATATATATACCACAACTTCTTTATCCATTTATCTGTCAATGGCACTTAGGTTATTTCTATGTCTTGACTATTGCAAAAAAAAAAATGTGAACATGTGGAGATATCTTTTCAAGCCAGTGTTTAGTTTCCTTTGGCAGGTCCCCATCTTTGAGGGCCAGTATACCCTTCCCAGGATGTAACTAATACACTGGTCCATTTTCCATCAACACTGGGTAGGAGAGCACCAAAAGGGGTGCTAGATGTATTTTTCCTGTCTGCATGATATAATAGCAGCCCTGCCTCCTCCTAATGACCAGAGTCACATAGCCCTTCCATGGTAATGATTCCTTCCTCTTCTTGCCTGCTGTTCTCCTGGCACAAGGACTGTGAGATGACCAGGTGGCACCAGCTTAAAGTTCAATGGGACTTACTGTATACCCTGGTGAAAATGCTCCCTTTTGTGAACTATCACCTCAAGACTTTCAGAGTTGTGGGGATAAATTGCCATGGGTCACTGGGACTGACATTCTAAAAAACCCACTCTTACTTCTACTCTTGGTTCCCAGGCATATGTATTCTCCTTTTTGGGTACATAGCATCGTCAAATGGTTGTCAATTAGGTTATCTACTACATCAGGGAGGATGGAGCTGCATCTGCTCAGGATATCATCTCCAATTGATGCCTTGGGTATCTCTCTTCAAATGGCCATTTCATTGCTTTATGGGCCAGCAGGTTCTGAGTAGTGTGGTAGGTGATAGGACCAGTGAGCCCATGGTTATGCATCCACTGCCCGCAAGCACAGTTGGATGCAGTGTGGTGAGAAGGCTTGTATCAGAATAGTAAATACCCTGCAGGCCTTCAGATAGTGGCAATGATTGTAAATAATCCTTTCCTCATCAAGCCACTGATGAGATCAGGACCCTGGTCAACATTTGCCTGTCTCCTGGTGGCACATTGAAGCAGAAAGTGCAGTTAATCCATGCCCTGGCTTCTGGCCTACAGAAACTGTGAGATAATAAATGCGTTATTTTTTTTTAATAAATTTTATTAGAGTATAGTTGACTTAGAAAATTGTATTAGTTTCAAGTGTATAGCAAAATGAATCAGTTATGCATATACATATATCCATTCCTTTTCAGATTCTTTTCCCATATGGGTTATCACACAGTATTGAATATATTATCCTGTGCTACACACAGGTCCTTGTTACCCATCTATTACATATAGATATATTATATATATGTGTGTGTGTGTGTGTGTGTGTGTGTGTGTGTATGTATATAGTCAATCCCAACCCCCTAATTTATCCCTCCAGCCACACATTTCACCTTCGGTAACCATAAATTTGGTTTCAACATCTTTTTTTGTTTTTTTCTATATTGTTTTAATGTTTTTATTTATTTTTTAAATTATTTCCCCAATATGATTTTTTTCTACTGTACAGCATGGTGACCCAGTTACACATACATGTACACATTCTATTTTCTCACATTATCATGCTCCATCATAAGTGACTAGACATAGCTCCCAGTGCTTTACAGCAGGATCTCATTGATTACCCATTCCAAAGGCAATAGTCTGCATCCATTAACCCCAAGCTCCCCATCCACCCCACTCCCTCCCCCAGCCCCTTGGCAACCACAAGTCTATTCTCCAAGTCCATGATTTTCTTTTCTGTGGAAAGGTTCACTTGTGCCGTATATTAGATTCCAGATATAAGTGATATCCTATGGTATTTGTCTTTCTCTTTCTGACTTACTTCACTCAGTATGAGAGTCTCTAGTTCCATCCATGTTGCTGCAAATGACATTATTTCGTTCTTTTTTATGGCTGAGTAGTATTCCATTGTGTATATATACACCACATCTTCTTAATCCAATCACCTGTTGATGGACATTTAGGTTGTTTCCACGTTTTGGCTATTGTGAATAGTGCTGCAATGAACATGTGGGTGCATGTGTGTTTTTTAAGGAAAGTTTTGTCTGGATATATGCCCAAGAGTGGGATTGCTGGGTCATATGGTAGTTCTATGTATATGCAACCTAGAATACTCTATTCAGCAAGAATATCATTTAAAATAGAAGGGTAAATAAAGAATTTCTCCAACAAACAAAAGCTGAAAGAGTACAGCAACACTAAACCCATTCTAAAAGAAATACTGAAAGGGCTTCTCTAAATTTAAAAAAAAAAAAAGGAAGAACTAGGATGGAGGAAACCACAATTGGAAAACAGTCACTTAAATAAGCCAGCATACAGATCCAAATATGAAGATGTTAATTTAAAAAAAAAAGACATCAAAAATCATGCAATGTGGTAAGAGAAGTAAGAAGAAATAGATTCGTTTTTTATCTTAATGATGTGTTTGAGCCTGTATGATGATCAGGCTAAAGTAAGCAGATATAGGAAGGTGGTAACATACTTAAAAAACAGGGCAACCACAAATTAAAGCCAAACATTACATTCATAAAAACTGAAAAGAAAAATATTCAAGTATGAAATAAATGGAAACCATCCAACCAAAAAAAGAAAAGAAGAAAAGAGAAACATAGAGTCAACTGGAAAACAAGGCTTAAAATGGCAATAAATAAATATCTATCAATAATCACCTTAAATGTCAATGGACTGAATGCTCCTATCAAAAGACACAGAGTGGCAGATTGGATAAAAAAGCAAAAACCTTCAATCTGCTGCCTACAAGAAACTCACCTTAGGGCAAAGGATACATAGATTGAAAGTAAGGGGATGGGAAAAGATATTTCATGCTGATGGACCAGACAGGAAAGCCGGAGTAGCAATACTCATATCAGACAAAATAGACTTTAAAACAAAAGCCATAGAGAAAGACAAAGAAGGACACTATTTAATGGTTAAAGGATCCATTCAAGAAGAGGATATTACAATCATCAATATGTATGCCCCTAATATAGGAGCACCCAGATACCTACAACAAATACTAACAGACATAAAAGGAGAAACTGATGGGAATACAATCATAGTAGGAGATTTTAACACCCTACTCACATCAATGAACAGATCCTCTAGACAGAAAATCAATAAGGCAACAGAGATCCTAAATGACACAATAGAAAAGTTAGACCTGATCGACATTTTCAGGATATTACATCCAAAAAAATCAGACTATGCATTCTTCTCAGGTGCTCATGGAACATTCTCAAGAATTGATCACATACTGGGGCACAAAGCTAACCTCAACAAACTTAAGAGTATAGAAATTATTTCACGTATCTTCTCTGACCACAATGGCATGAAACTAGAAGTCAGCCATAGGGAAAAAAATGAGAAAAAACCTACTACATGGAGACTAAACAACATGCTACTAAAAAACCAATGGGTTAGTGAGGAAATCAGGAAGGAAATTAAAAAATACCTGGAGACAAATGATAATGAAGACACAAACACTAAAAATCTATGGGATGCCGCAAAAGCAGTGCTCAGAGAGAAGTTCATAGCAATACGGGCCTTCCTCAAAAAAGAAGAAAAATCTCAAATCAACAACTTAACCCACCACCTAGATGAATTAGAAAAAGAAGAACAAGAAAAAACTAAAGTCAACAGAAGGAAGGAAATCATAAAGATCAAAGAGGAAATCAATAAAATAGAGATTAAAAAGCAATAGACAAATCAATCAAACCAAGAGCTGGTTCTTTGAAAAGGTAAACAAAATTGATAAACCTCTGGCTAGACTCACCAAGAAGAGGAGAGAAAATAACAAATAAACAAAATAAGAAAGAAAAAGTTTTCAACATCTTTGAGTCTGTTTCTGTTTTGTAAACTTTTCGTATCATTTTTTGTTAGATTCCACTTACCAGTGATCTCATATGATATTTATCTTTCTCTGTCTGAATTATTTCACTTAGCATGATAATTTCTAGGTAAATGTGCATTATTTTAAGCCACTAATTTTGTGATGAGTGGAAATGCAGCTTAGAAAATGAATGCAGATCCTGTGGACAAAAAAAAAGCCATATATTCAAATCTGGAACATTATTTATTCTAATCAAAATGAAGTATTGCTTTTCCAAGGACAGAAGGGATCCAGTGTAATTAACTGGCTGACAATTGACTGGTTGGTCTCCTCAAGAACTGGTGCTATTGGTCTCTGTTGCTTGCACTTTTCACTTTTGGCAGTAGTAGTTGCTATATCAGCTTTGGTGAGCGAGGTCCATACTGCTAGGCCCACACATAGTTTCCATCTCTGCCACCAGGGCTATTCTGTTCATATTTCCATTGCAGCAGCCCTTGGGCAGCCATGACAGAGGCTGACCAATGTCTGCGTGCTTATTATTCTATCTATTTGGGCAACTGGTACATCCTCCAGAGTGATGCTCTCTGGTGAGTATCAACCTGTGATATAAAGTTCTTCACACTCTGTGATACTCATATGTCCATATAAATGCTTCTTCCCCAAAACTTCTTGAACCCACTCTCCAATATTGCTCCTTCTAGGGTCTTGACCAAACATTCAAGCATTTTGCCAGCCTCATTGAGTCCATATATATTCTAACCAACCTCTAGTAGTCTGCAGTAGTCCAGTGTCATCCTCCAGAATCAGTCTTGTAATTTTAAGGGTCAGAATGACAAATTAAATAAGGGTATCATGGGGACGACTACCCTTGTCCTTTATGTCTTCAATGGTGGCACTAATTCTTGCCATTCACCCTAGGATTTAATATTTTTAAACTTACTTTGTTGTCTAGGAGAAAATGTAGTTTTAGAGAATTCCACTTGGATTTTCCTGCTATGATGGATCTAATCCCTCAGGCCAAGGAACTCATGTGGTTTCTTTTTTTTTTTTTCCTTTGGGAGCACCTGCATCATGCAGGAGTTCCAGGGCCAGAAATCAAACCCATGCCACAGCAGTAATCAAAGCCATAGCAATGACAATGCAAGATACTTAACCCAGTGAACCACCAAAAAACTCCAAAACTTTGTAATTTTGTATCCTTTTTTTTTTTTTTTTTTTTTTTTTTTTGCTGTGCCTGCAGCATGTGGAAGTTCCTGGACCAGGGATCAAACCAATGCCAAAGCAGTGACAATGTTGGATCCTTAACTGCTAGGCCACCAGGGAATTCGAATGTGGTTTCTACTAAATACCAAAAAAAGTCTGCTCCAAGTTCATATTCTGGAATTGCAAAAATGACCCTTGAGTTGGTTCATGGACCCAAATTGACCCATTTTGAACTTATTTCCTGGCCCTAGATACCCTCCTGCTAAGTGAGTCCTAAACAATACTTTGGGTCTAAGGGATCATGATATATTGTTGGGGGAGTTGTTCCTAACATTGTGATCATCCATTCCTGAATCTTTTTGCTTTTATAAATTGTCAGCTATCTGTCTTTCTTGTCCTTAGTGATAAAGATTCTATTAACTATCTCCTTAGCTCTCTGCAGGTGAGGTCTCCATGGCAGCTAGTCCAACCTTGTCACTCATTATGAAAATTGCACATACCCTGCTGCTGATAAAATGATCTCTGTTTTTTCCGTATCTTACCATCCTTATAATTTCAAGGACACTATTTCTATAATACCATCTCCTGCCATGAGCCTTGACCTACAATGGGCAGGCTCTAAGCATTTCAATGATTCTTTTATTCCTCATTCCTTATTTGGGTAAACAGATTTTCATCTAGGTCCTCCCATAGAACACACTCAGCTGGTGGGTCTGGGCCTTATGTACATCAGCTATAGGATTCCCACTTCTCTGGGTCTTTTGATCCCTTATTCTGCCATCACCCATGACACTTTCTACTTTACTTGATGTGGGCTGTCACTTTCTTTAAACTCAAAAGTAGCAGATTAGCTCCATATCTTAGAGTCTTTGACAGAGTATCACCAAATTGTCACAGAACAGCATTCTCATATCGACAATTTCCCTCCTTTCCAACTTTATGTTCTGCTTCCTTAATTCAGCACCTTCAGAATCCAGTTTACATACACACACTCCTGGGCCGCATGGGTACACAGTGGCCAGCTCTTGTAAGCCCAACACTTCCCCAGCTGGAATATGCTCTGACTTAATCTTTGTTATACTTTTGGCAACCAGAAGCAGAGTTGGAAATAGATTCTGAGGGAAGGGGCATATGTTATCTTATTGGTCAGAGACCCCTATGTTTCTTCAAGTCAGGGAGAAGCACTGGTTTTTAACAGTGAGGAGTGGGCCACATCTACAGGTTCAAGAGGGTCAGAAAAATCTGGAGATTCAAGATGTTGAAGCTTATGGACCCAGCATCCCACTCCTGGCCCAAACCTTGTCAGAGAACTTGGAGTTAAAATTTCAACGTTCTTTGGAGATGACCCACTTTCATTATTAAGTCCTAAGTCAGATCCTTGGGGGGGGAGTTGGTTTTGTTTTGTTTGTTTGTTTGTTTTGTTTTGTTTTTTCTTTCTAGCTACAAGATGGCCATCTCTTTATATGCTGCCAGTGGGGTCTTCTGGCTTTTATATTTTACCTTAATTTGGTGATTAGTCAGCCTCAGCCTTTCCTGTCTTCTCCAATTAATGGATAGCTTGCAGCAACATTGATCTAATTCTATTGTTTTTAATTACTATTTACCCCTAAACTCTAAAGCACCTGCAATATTACACTTTGTAACACATTTCCCTTCTGCTGGTATCCCACCACAATTCAAGATCAGTGAATGTTTTAACAATTGCAGCACTGTTGTATCTCAAGACTCTTGATACCCTACCTACCATCAGCAATGGTGTCTAATTACCATCCAGTGGATAGATCATTCAATTCCAATACCTCATTTTAGAGTGTACCTCCTAGGACCATCCCTAGTATCAACTGTTGAGTTTCTTATAAAACAGACTCTGAGCTTGAGATGTGTGTACGAGTTTTCTGGGAGTTGCTCCTGGATATGATATGTATAAAGAAATGAAAGAAGCAGGACTTGTCAGAGAGAAATGTTGAATTGCAATCCAGTCATAACAGAGACCTCAGCCAATCACATGAGAAGTTCTGATCTTGGGATGGCCCCTTGGAAAATCTCCAGTTGAGGGATGGTTTAGTCATGGGCTCAGGCTGGACCTGGGGAAGGGCTATTATTTGGGGAAAGATAGCTCCATTTAGCCATGGGCAGTTCTGAAGGGACTACTCAACAGTAAGCCAATGGAAAGGAACCCTGAGGAACGGGTGCCTCCATCCCAGTGGGAATCTGGTTGTGTGCTACCATATCCACTATACACACCAACACAAAGTAAAGAAGGCAAGAGGAATATTAGGCAATCAGTTCTTAATAAAGTGTGCTGACTTTGGAGAATGTAAGCTCAGATAAGAGTTCTCAGCTCAGGAGTTCCTGTTGTGATGGTAACAAACCTAACTAGTAACCATGAGGATGGGAGTTTGATCCCCAGCCTTGCTCAGTGTGTTAGGGATCCAGCATTGCTGTGAGCTGTGGTGTACATTGCAGATGTGGCTCGATTCTGGCATTGCTGTCGCTGTAGCATAGGTCAGCAGCTGCAGCTCCAATTTGACCCCAAGCCTGAGAACTTCCATATGCTTCAGGTGGGACTCTAAATAGCAGAAACAAAAAACCAAAAACAAAAAAAAAAAAAAAAGGAGTTCTCAGCTCAGAGAACATGCATCCTGACTCATTCTTGCCCATCCTTGGTAAAGCATCCTGTCCTTTTTCATTAGCCATGCTGGGCAAAAGAATCAGGAAGACTGAGATCCTAGACAAGTGGTTCCCCAAAAAATGGCTTTTCACTTACAAATAATCAGATCAGCTATTTTGCATGCATCTATAGACACGATTTTTAAACACCTTTATTCGCCTATAAAACTTCACTCAGCACTGCAAGCAGAATTTTACAAACAAAGCCTTTAGAATAAACGATGAAGCTCTAAAAAGGTAAGGGAAAAGATATGAAAATCCCTAGCTCTACACAGGCCCTGTGTGAAATACATAGTCATATTCCTCTGTAATAAACTCTTACTAATCAGTTCTGAGCTTCATAAAACAATAGGAGTGGAATGACAATGCTGTCATTTGTATATTCTCCCTCAGTTCTCTAATGGAAAGCTTTTTTTTTTTTCCCTCTGCCAAGTCATTCCTGACAATGTTAATGATTCACTATAAAGCAGTTTCTGGGCGATGATTTGTGACATTCAGGCTGGTGAGATGGGAGGGCTCGGCAGGTTTCTGGGGAGTGTTTTGGATGCAGAAATGCCTTGAAGATAGCACTTTATTATATTTAGGACAAGTGTGACATCCCACTTCAAGGAAGAGGCCTCTATACATATTGAGAAGGGATTTCTTGGTTTAAGTGAGGAGGAGAAGGTTGGTTGAAAAGAATGCCTCTGTGTGTTTTTTTGAGGCGACATAAAGATAGGAAGCAGAGAAATGGAGGCAGGAGGCAGAAGGATTATGGATAATGGAAGAATTTTGCCTGAGGGTATATGCCTGCTTTGCCTATTCCTGTATAACTAGAATATTTATAATTCAAATACTTATCTTTAATAATTAAAAACCAAAGAATATTAAAGAAAAAAGGTAGAGAATATTATGTACACATGTGTAGGCATCATGCATTAAATCCCCACCCTTGCAAAATACAGCAAGAAGTAGCTTTAAAAGGAGGTTAAAAAAGTGAATATTTTAAAATGTCTCGAAAAACGGAATTTCTAATTCACTCCGGTTCTGCCAGGAGTGATGCCCTGACTTCTGATTTCTACACACACCATCAGTCATAAGGATAGGTACTAAAAATACCCAGCATGGTGGTTTGACATCATCACATCAACAATTAAAAAGTGGATACAAATATTTCAGGTTTTCAAACCATCAGGTTTCCTCCAGACTTATGAAAACGTTGGATTTCCACAGGAAAAGGAAAAGTCATTCCCAATTGTTTTCACAGACTATTTAGTTGCACAGTCTATGTAAACTGCTAGTTACAATGGAATGTAATATTCTACCACCGCCAGGAACACTCTCTGATCTTTTGCCTCTTCTCAGACAGCAAAGAAACAAAGAAAAACAGCCCTTGCTGTGGATTGAGAAGAGTGTTTGAAAAGAGAAAGAGACCTCAACTGTGCCCCTGGTATTATAAAGCTGTCAATTATAACCATGATTATAATGAAAATACTGAAGTAAAAAAAGTATTTATTTAGGAGAAGAAAAAAAGGCCAACTATTTAAAAAGGAAAAAAGAGAAATAAAGAATAACCCCAAAATATACTGTTTAGTTCCAACCTAACAATTCTAAAGTTAATGAAAAATAAAACTAATGGAGCTCAATTGTTTATATTACAGGAGCAGGAAAGCAGAATGCTTAGCAGCCAAAATATGAACAAATTAAGATGCTGGGTGAAATAATCAGGTGTCATTGTTTTTGAAGACAATGTGGCCTCCTTGGCAACAAGTTTATGAATGATAGTTTCAACTCATGTCTAGATCAGAGGTGTTAATATTTACACCTTTGCTAATTATGGCAAGGAAGAGATTAATAAAAAATTAAATGTCCCTATCTTTTTACCTCCCCATCACACCAAGTAATTCCTGGTTGAACATTAACTCAACTTGACAATAGTATGCTAGAAGTGGAGAAACAAAGAGGGGTACCCACAGCTCCTTCTATGCATGAAAAGATTGATGATAATCAATGGCCAGGCATTGGTTATGGTTAGCAATAAAACTAAAAGTTACATATAAGACTATTGTAAAAGTATTCATTTTTAGAACTGGGACTAGGGCTTGGCTGCTACAGTGCTTGATGTACAAATGATCTTAGGTGGGACATCTTTTATCCATCTGAGATGCTGCTACTCCTGGGCCCGTGAAAAATAATGGACCATGGACCAATAATAGCATCATCATCAAACTCAATATTTGCCAAAAGGTGTTTTTTATGGGGTCCCAGCTGGGATTAATAGATCAGGAAAGGACAACAGTTTACTACAGTTTGGATTTGAGAGGAGGAGGATGGTAAAAAATAATAATAATTGCCATCTTCAAGTAGATTTGGTAAATTGAAAGGAATGCTAATTTTGCAAGAATTACTGCATGTTGTCTTACCTGAAAATGGGACATTTAAATGAAAACCTCTCACTATTCGAACTCCCCACAGATCTGCAAAATTTTGAAACTCATTAGCTGTTGGTGTCATCTAATACTTGCTTATGTTCAAGATATTTGGAGGCTCACAGAGAGGGGCCTATATCTGCTTTCACTCTTGCTGTTTGTCCTACATCCTTATTACCTTTTCATGAAGTGCAATCACAATTAAGTTCTAAAGCAAAAGATGAAGTTACCCTCATCATCGTCCAACTAACTCAAAAGACAATGTTAAGAAGAACAATGTCACTCTGCACTTCTTTAATTTGGGTTCGGCAGCATATAACTCCCTGACCTCCTGCCGTTGTCAGTGCCACAGGCTGCTTAAATGCTGTGCAAAAGCACTTCTGTTTTATTTGTTCTAAATTTACTGGTTATTAATTTCACAGTGTGACCTCCTATTCTCCTATTAGTTGGCAGGTTTCACTATAGCCTTCAAAAAGCTGGAGATTTCCATCAAGCAATGTTTTATTTCTCTATCTTTTCCAGACACTTTCACAGTATGTAAAACTTCCTGTCTTTTTAACCATCTTCATTACCCTTTTCTGAGCTTCATGTTCTATAAGTATCCATAGTACTTGGAAATTTATTTCCTTCTTTTATTTTAATAAAGATTTGCATTTCCTCAGCCCCTTTCTCATTTTCTCAGGCATCTCAAGAGAAACTGCTTTTTTGTTGCAAAGGTTGTATAGCGAATTGTTTTTTCATGTTGTTGAGTAATTTAAAGCTTTTGTTTGGTATTTTCTCATTCACACCAAGTGGAGGATACGGAATGACCTCTATTACACTAAGACTAGAAAGACACTGGCAGTGTAAATTCACGTAGCCTAGGGGTCACTGTAATTTCCTCCGTCTTTCTCTTGGAGTCATAAACCGCCCACTCCTGGACTGGATCTTAGAACTTAGAGGGAAAATAGTTCATTTATTGCTGCTTCAATTGATATCAGATCTTTGTAGAATTTTTGGCTGTTGAATCAGGAAATATATACCTCAATTCAGGGTCTTAACAGTTTTCGGTATATGAATGTATGACACTATAAACTGGACATGTTTGAGAATTCCAGGCTCTGGAGGTTTTGTGGCATCTGGGTTCTTTTCAACTAGCTGTACCTAACTATCTTCCAAAATGACCACCTCTGTTCCACCCAGAGCACTGAGGCAGCAACTTTCAGTACTTATAGAGCATACTATTCCTGGTGGCTCTTCAGAAGCTCAACTTCATCATATTTATTCCCCACACTCCATCCACAAAGGCTATAGGGGATTTGTAGGAGAACCAGTTCTTACAAAAGGTGAAAACTACAAACTAGATAAAAGATTGCAGAAAAGAATGAGTAACAGTGGTTTCCAATTAGAAGTTCAACATTTTAAATACTGCAAATAAGAGAGTCAAGCCAACGCTTTTTCAATATAGAAAAAAAGTATTTGTTGCAAGACCATGGGAATTGAGACAGAGGAGGAGAGAGATTGAAGGCACTTAAGGACCAGAGGGTCACTGAGGGAGCAAGTTACTACCGAGCATAAGTAGATGCCTGAGATTTCTTTCTGGAAGAGCCTCTCTTTGCTCCAATTACCCCCTCTAAGTCTTCTTGGAATGCTGACTCTGAAGCTTAAAGCATAATGTTGAAAGCAATAAGTTTTATAATAAAATAGGCCTTTAGGATATTCTTATTTTACAAATGAAACATGCACATGTCACATATTACATGTACTTATATGCCATTAATATTGCAAAAAGCAGACAAAATACTATCAAGTTCTCCCTAAAATGTACGTCCTTCAAAGAGTAGATTGTCAAAGTCATCTTCTTGTAAAAAAATTGCGTGTAAGTGGTTTTGATTGAACAAACTTATTTATATCTATTATTCCATGTTATTCTCACAATGTCATATAGTTGTGTTACCACTTTATCTCCAGTTTCTACAACTTGGATGGAAGGGAAGTTAGTTTAGAGATGACTAAGGCAAGAAAAAGTTTAATGACACCCCTAAGGTAATAAAGATGGCACCAGGGTCTCCAAAATAGGATCGTCTAATCCTCCCATCTTCTTTTCCCTAGAGGAGGACTTATCTTTAGAACTTCATTCCAAGTAGCATAATTTTACATTAAGCAAATAAAAATGGCACAAATACGCCATTTTCTTTCCAAAACACACCATGAAGACTATTTAATAAAGATTGCTATAAGCCACTTCAAGTTTCCAGGATTTCTGTTTGAAACAAATAAAAATGAATAGAGATATTGGTAAGATTCTGTCACATTAGGATTATTCTCAGTTTGACTGATGGACTATAAATAATAAGCAACTATTAGTAATGCATCATTAAATTGGGGACAGTAGGGTTCTGTAGGAGTAAGGTTGGGACCAGTGCTAAATGAAATGTCCAAATTAATTCCCTGATGGAAAAAGTAAATAGCCGTGAGCACCGAAATAGAACTGCAAGTACAATGGAAGATCTTAGGCAGAAAAATTTAAATGGAGTAAGATTTAATTTAGATAAATCTATAATAACTTGCTCATGGGAAAGTCATTCCTATCTGAGTCATAACAAACAAAATTATCCTTAAAGAATAGTAAAGTAGAAAAAAGATCAACTGTAATGGTTAATATTTTCTGAGCATTAACAATGAACAAATCACTGAAGAAATGTTTTAAATTAAAATCAAGTCACCAGAATTCTACCGCTTTTAAATAAATTATAAATTTTAGTTTCAAAGTATTGTTGTTTTATGCTCACCAGTTTGACAAAATAAATTACTACCTGGGTGTCCCCATCCATGATTTCATATTATCTGATCAATAACTCCACCTTTATTTGATGCCTGGAATTCAGAAACAAATGATCCCCAAGGTTGATAATATCAACTCTTACAACAGTCCAAACAAGCCCATTGCACTTAAATTCCTCCACTTCAAAACAAAAGACAAAGAGCAATAAACTGGTTCCAAGAGAGCAAGTCTGGTTTTGGCTCTGGTAGCATCAATCACAAATAAATGGCAAATACAAGATTGTAAACTTGAAAGCAGTTGGTATTGCTTTGTTTTGTTTTGTTTTGTTTTTTAATATTCCAATACACACAATTCACAAAAGATGCTTATAATTGTTAGACAGTCAAATCAAAATTAAGAAAATTTGATCTGATTATTCGACAACTTTGACAAGAAATGGCAATGAAAGTTTAGCAGCATGCCATGAAATATGCCAACAAATCCATTTTCTTACTCATTGTACATAGAACCATTTACTAGTTATTATGCCAGCATGGCCTTGGTTTCTACTCAGGGGCAGAGACACAAACCTGAAAATTGAAGAGGAGCTAAAACTGGCAGTAAACTTATGAATTAATTTAGCATATTCTTAAGGATTATTTATATAGTAAATATGACCATGTATACCCATGGGTTTTTTTTTTAAAGACTCCTTTCTGTGCATTAAATAAACATCTATTAGGTACAACACGCAGAACTACATGTAAAACACCCCCGAAGGGGGAAGAACCACACCTCTGAGCCAGGGTTGCAGTGAGTAATTCTGAGGCACACAGAGCAGAAGGGGATCTGGCACTGCAGGGCAGAGCTTTAATCATAGAGTGAGCTGTCGTGGAACAATATGTGATCATTTCCAAGCACCCTTATTTGAAGTTTTTATGCTTGACACAAAAGAGATTCATTTTGAAAAAATTCAAAATATTTACATTTCTTCATAATGCGCTTATGTAAATTAATAATAAATTACTATTTTTATCTGGTGTTCAAAACCTCTCCAAAGTACTGAGGTCGAAATATTATCATTTGAAATTTTTATGAAAAATGAGCTACTGATATTAAATTTATTACTGTCCTAGTCCTCTCCAATGCCAGCCCTCCCTGATGTCAGTGAACAAAATTTACTGAAATACATCTTGGAATTTTCCTTGGCAACAAATGTCTTTAAAAAGTTAAGTATGGTATATACATGCTACTATATATGAAATGGATGAATAAAAAGGAACTACTTATAGCAGAGGGAAATCTACTCAATACTCTGTGGTGACCTATATGGGAAGAGAATATGAAAAGTAATGGATATATGTATATGTATAACTGATTCACATTGCTGTACACCTGAAACTAAACAGCATTATAAATCAGCTATACTCCAATAAAATTTAATTTTAGGGAGTGAAATGGACAGGGAGTTTGGGGTTAGTAGAAGCAAACTATTACATTTAGAGGAGTTCCCGTCGTGGCTAACGAATCCGACTAGGAACCATGAGGTTGCGGGTTCGGTCCCTGCCCTTGCTCAGTGGGTTACCGATCCGGCGTTGCCGTGAGCTGTGGTGTAGGTTGCAGACGCGGCTCGGATCCCGCGTTGCTGTGGCTCTGGCATAGGCCGGTGGCTACAGCTCCAATTCATCCCCTAGCCTGGGAACCTCCATATGCCGAGGGAGTGGCCCAAGAAATAGCAACAACAACAACAACAACAAAAGAGACAAAAAAAAAATTAATTTTAAAAAAAGTTAACTATGGTAAAGTAAAGATGTGGTTTTGAATGACTTCTGTTCATTGCACTGAAATTGGATTCTTGGACAATTTTCATTGATCCAGTTCAGCCCAAATTCTTGTATGTCTACTTCTTCTAGTTGCAAAATGGTGAGCTCACTCACTGTCTGACCCACCGTTTTGCAAAGGGAAGTTGCAAGAATCGGTAACATAATGGACAGGCCTTCCCTTTACATATATTAAGGTTTTGTGATCTTTAAATATTTCATATATGCTTCCCCAGAACCCACAGTAATGCCTGTGTATATCAATACAATTCAAGGATGAGTTCCCATCTTACAATACCGGATATATATACAATTTTGGAAGCTATATGCAGGAAAAAAATCACCAAAGCTGACTTAGGTCTCAAAGTGCATCTCTGTAGGATGAGAAAGAAACCATGATGAATTACAAAGACTAAAGGCTGACAAGTACCACAAACATCACAAAACCCAGAAAAATAATATAATGGTTCTATTCTAACGTCTCCTCTAAAATACTACTTTTTGGCTGTATTCTTCTTTATATGACAATTTTATAATAGAAAAGAAAGAAAATTCATTCTTTCATATATAGCATGGTTATCAGGGGTTGTTTTTTATTACTATTAGTTTTGAAAAGTTTCAGTCTATGTTGTTCTGTCAGTGAGAGTTTTGACTTGTTGTATCATCTGAAACCACTAGATTCCATCAAGACAAGGCATGTCAGATGAACTAAAACAAAATCTTCTGCATTAGGATGCAAAAGCAGGTGACACCACACGGTCATACTTATTGTTCAGAGAAAACACAGAAATTCTCTATATACATATGTATATATTTTTATTAAGGTTTAATTGATTTACAGTGCTATGCAAATTTCTGCTATATAGCAAAGTGACCCAGTCATATATATACATATATACATATACACATTCCTTTTCTTGTATTATCTTCAGTCATGATCTGTCCCAAGAGATTGGATATAGTTCTCTGTGCTATACAGTAGGACCTCATTGTTTATCCATTCTAAATGTAATAGTTTTTTTTTTTTTTTGGCTTTTTTGTTGTTGTTGTTGTTGCTATTTCTTTTTTTTTTTTTTTTTTTTTTTTTTTCTATTTCTTTGGGCCGCTCCTGCGGCATATGGAGGTTCCCAGGCTAGGGGCTGAATCGGAGCTGTAGCCACCGGCCTATGCCAGAGCCACAGCAACGCGGGATCCGAGCCGCGTCTGCAACCTACACCACAGCTCACGGCAACGCCGGATCGTTAAACCACTGAGCAAGGGCAGGGACCAAACCCGCAACCTCATGGTTCCTAGTCGGATTCGTTAACCACTGTGCCACGACGGAAACTCCTCTAAATGTAATAGCTTGCATCTACTAACCCCAAACTCCCTGTCCATTTCACTCCCTTCCCCCTCCCCTTTGGCAACTACAAATCTGTTCTCTATGTCTGTGAGTCTGTAAAACACAGGAATTCTTAAGTGCTATTTTGCATGATTCACATCAAAAAAGAAAATAAATGTGCCTTATCTTATAATTGAAGAATCTGCTTAATTGAGCAGTATATTTCTTTTTGACTAGATTTCAATGAGAATTGAATTCTCCACTTATAATTTTACACATCCAAAGATTGGAAGGATATCCTACAAACTAGTTCTGGCTCTTTACATTTAAGGTTTTTCTCCTTTTCTTCCATGACTTACATCCTTCAGGTACTATAAGATAAGTTAATATTGCAATTTGACCTCTGACTCTACATCTTTAGTCAGGACAACCAGGTGAGTTGGTGAAGTGAACAGTATGAGAACCCAGGATAGCCTTTCCTACCCTGGATGGGGGGGAACCTAACTACACATAAAAACAACTGTGTAACACATAAATAACCCCCTAAACCCAAACCAAGTATTAGCCAATTAAACTCCCCCTTTTCCCCGATCCTTGGTTACAGCAATCCAACACTACCTTACATGAAGGAGGGTGTGACTGAGGGGAAGTCAGAATGCAAACAGAGCAGGCATAACAGATCATGGTGAAAATGGTTGCATTTGGCAAATTTTCCAAAAGCACATGACCATGGGAGCGCATTCTTTGAGTATAGACTTACAATCAATGGGCTCAATCATTAAAAGCACACTCACCCTCTCATACCAATGGTTTTAAAACAGTGGTACATACATTATACACCTCCTATAAAGCCAGCTTTGATGAAAAGCTACTAGCTTCAAAGATCAGTCTAATTTTGAAGATGAACCAAAATACAGTCTATTATTCTAAAATCTATTCTAGCCATTTCCTATGATAGCTTTCCTATGAAAATCTTAACAAAGAGCTTGAGCAGATTTCTCCATCAGGCCTTATTGAATAGAGACTCCTCTTCCTTCCCTGAATTCCCTTAGAAACTTTCATGTACCCCCAAACTTGGTATGCATTGTAATCTACTCATTAACGATTCTTTTTGCACATGCCTACATGGGAGCTCTACAATCCAATCATAAGCTTCTTGAAGTCCTATTCATCTCAACAGAGCTTTGGGTAGAATAAGCATTCCATAATTATGATAGAAATCATGATAATTTTGATCATGATTTATAGGAAGCTCATTCAGCAGACCAATGACATGTTATAGCAGTATCAGCCATTATGAGCATACAGTAACAATTTTATATCTCCATCTATTCCAATGCCATCCCTTGGCTATCTTTTTAAATATAAGTACCTACTGTTGCATCAGCATTTTCATCCCCAAAACTCAGGTCGAATTTATTTTAAAAAACTAAAATTAAAACCTCAAGAGTCTAGGGCATTCCCACTGTGGTGCAGTGAGTTAAGAATTTGACTGCAACAGCTCAGTGGCTGCAGAGGCATGGGTTTGATCCCTGGCCACTGCAGTAGGTTAAAGGATCAGGCGTTGCTGCAGCTGTGTAGGTCACAGCTATGGCTTGGATTCAGTCCCTGGCCTGGGAACTTCCATATGCCTTGGGTGTGACCATTTAAAAAAAAAACAAACAAAAAAAACTAATGGGTCTAATTATATTCTAGCATCAAACAAAGCCTTTTCTCCCTTACCTTTATATTTTAAATGTTTTTTAGCATCTAACCGTGGTTAAGATTCCAGTGTCTAAATACATATCTACTGTGGGTTTTTTCCAAATTTAATAATATCGTAAAACCTAATTTTCTGTATTGGATTCATTTAAAATGTGGTTGCTACTCAACAATTTTGGAGGAAAATATATTACATCAGACATAACATTTAAACTAAACCCAGAAGTTAAGACTCTATAAATAAGAAAAACAGAAAGACTCCAAATAAGAAACATGAAAGCCCAAAGGAAGTTAATGTTCAGCCGTACAAAGTCATTTGGCCTCCGTGAACATGCCACCCAATGGATTCAGTGGCAAGAAAATGAAGCGTGTGAAATACAGGGGCAAAATGCAAGTGTGTGGGCTTACTGATGCCAGACTACAGAAGTGGCTCAAGAGTAAGAGGCCATAGATGAAAAGAAGGTTCGGATTAACTGTGGCCTTGAAGTTACCCCTAGAAAGTGAGTAACATTCAGTTGTGGGAGGTGCATTAACCTCTTCAGACCACTAGGGTTCAAAGTGTTCCATAAGGGGTAATTTATTAAATGGGTCCTAATTGCTCCGTAATGTACCTTCCAAAAGTCACTTCTCTATGCTATGATTAGGCCTGGGGTTTGCCAAGTGCTGTCATTCTCTCTGTAACTCTATAATGGAACTCTAGGAAGTGGGAAGCAGATCCATTGGGCAGCTACATATCTAATCAGGGTCCAGGGAGTTCTATCAACAAAGCTAGGCAACCTTTCATTTAACCCTCCAGTGTGTAAACACAGAGATTCAAATTGGATACACCTTGTAGTAAAACATGACTTTTACTAAATCCCTATGCATTTTAATAGAGTATGGAGAACTGGTTGTACTGTTTTGTAAAGATGGACACATTTTTAAGATTTGTGAATTTGTCCATTTCAACAAATTCTTTCTTAAAAGCATAAAAAATAATCATGCTTTTAGTTTTCACCATCTCCCAACAAATTTTCTTTTGGTCTCACTGTTTCCTTTTAAGGCCAACCAACATGATTTTCTTACCAGGTCCCAACACAAAACTGCGTGTGCTCTCACCAGTCTTCCACTTACACATCAGGACCACTTGGGCACTGGCTCTGGCTCTGTTAATTAGCAAGGCCAGCAGAGGGAGTGCAAGAGCATTGTTACAAAAACAAAAACAAAATAAAACATTTTTTTAACAATAATAACAATTAGAAGTAGCAAATCTGACCAACAACAGAGGATTACACAGCAGAATCTAAACATGGAAGCAGCCTTGGTAAATCACAGAGAGAACAAGCTGAAACCGAAGACACAGGACTTAGTCACTGCCAAATTCTCGTGATATTCAGGAACTCACCAAATATAGCTATGCCTCACTTTTTCAGTCTTGAAAATGGCTGTTACAACAGCTTCCATTAAGATCAGAAAGGCTTTTGTGCCCCTTAAGAAAGAGTGATTAGTTAAAGATTGAGAGTTGTTGTCACAAGAAAGAAGCTGATGCCACTTCTGTCTTTCAGGGCTCCAGGTCATTTCGTAGTTTGGACCAAGATTAAAAGAAAAAAGAAAAAAAGAAACAAACAAATACCTGCTTAGAATCCCCTAGTGCACTAAAAAGAGAAGTTTGTTTAGATCTCAGGGTTAGACACGTATCTTCTTAACGTGAACAAATAAAAATGGTTAGGCTTCAAAGTAGCATGGGGATCCCTTTTCATGGGAGAGACACTATATATTCTAATCCCATACTTTGTTTTTGCAACTCCTATTTCCAGACCATTTGAAGAACTTATACATTTTCCAAACATGTTTTCAGACTATTTTTTACAATGGAGTTTTGTTTCAATCCACCACTCAATAGCTTACGGTTATTTAGAACTTCAGTTTCATCCTTAGAGGAATGTACTAGAATTGTGTTCTCTAGAAGTCTCCAGGAACGTTTCTTGGAGATAATTTGTGTGGCCATCATAAACACTTTTTATCAAAGGGCATCTTTGAAAAAAATGATAACCAAAACAAGCCAGCTTTTCACTGTACTGAGCTAGATAAAATCTGTCTTTGTTTTAGAAGTATTGGATAATCTTGAGGATAGTGCATCTTGTCTGGAAGTTTGGCAAGGCAATAGTTTGGAAAGTAAATATTCAGTTCTGCTTTCTCCAGTAGATGTCACTTTCTGTACATAGGATATCAAGATATATAAGATGTACAGTATGCCTTACAAGCATGGCAAAAAATAACTTTGAGTTCCAGTCATATATAATAATTTCCAAGCTTTCATTGGTATTTTCTAACTTTAGGAAACTTAAGGAATAGTAAAAGCAAAATGTATGCTAGTAATTGTCTAATATATTCCTATGTAGACTTAGCAATGGCCATTAAGTGTAACATATGATATAATATTGCTAGTGCCTTTTCAACAGTTACAGAAAGCTAGGTATTATTCCACATGACAGCTAAAATTAATTTGCCAAAAACAAACATGATTCCTGAATAAATAAGCAGTCATTAATAATACACTGCATACTTACCAAGAACCTAATTAAATATGAGTTCACTTAAGCTATTATGATTTCAAGAGTTATTTCTTCCTGGGTCCTCTACATCATTTTGATATTCCCATCAGTTTCATATGTCTGAGGAAAAAAATCTGATTCTCTAAAGTGTTTCACTGTATAGCAAGAGGTATCAGTACTGTAATGAGAAAGAGAAAGAAAGACAGTAAGAAAGAGAGAGGAAGAAAAGGAAAGAAAGAAATATAAGCTTTAAATAGCATTTGTCATGGCATCCACATGTACGAAGAGGAAAATCAAATGATGGAAGAATATTAATAGTTAGAATTAGATTAATTCTTCCTAAAATACTTCCCAAAATGCTCACTGCATTTCTAAACATAAGCCTCATTATGCTGTTCTATTTGTATTCCAACGCAGTTGAATTTTATATTTGAGTTGTTTTAATAGATGACTTTGAAATGACAGAAGAGAGTACATTTTTGTTTCTTATTGATCCAATCAAGATTTTGCTTGTAGCTACTAGAATGTGAAACAATAGAAAAGGCTACAGAGGCTTTTTAAAATGTTGATGTCTGGGTCACATCTGATTCAGCCTTTGTATTGACAAACGTGATTTGATAATTGCCAAATTAAAGCTCCAGAGAAAATTAGTTAAACAACTACTTTTATTTTTAGATGCTTCAAACAAAAGATATGAAGTTTGGTAGCAAATAATGATAGGGTGCTAGAAACAAAAATTTCCTAAGAAGGCAAAATGGTCATGTGGCTTTTACAAAACAAAGGAATCTATCTGGTCATCAAAATAAACAACATCCAAAATGGTCTCTTTAGGTTTTAAATATTTTGTGTAGAGAGTAAACTCCAAGAGCTTGATTCTTATCAGAGGCAGAAATTTCTTGACTTGTTAACTGGGAAGCGCTGCTACCTTTCTTGTGTATACTTGGTTAAAACAAAGAGATTATAGGGTTTAGGGTAATAAAAGGATTTAGAAGCTTTCACCTTTAGGCTACTGATTCAACTCCAGTTCAGGTTAAAGAGACCAAGTCAGGAATGTTTCCAGGGCATAGGGTTTACTTTTAATTCAGCTCGAATTAGGATCCTACTTCATAATAAAGCCTAGAGCATTTTTCAACTATTCAGAGCAAATATGGTTTGAAAGGGAAAAACAGAAACAAACACATAGTAATATCTGAGGTGAATTCCAGAGGAAATAGACCCCATCATTGCCCGTCTTATAATAGTATTGATCAACAAAAAAATACTAATCTAGTATTTTGCAATGAAATGGTGCCATGGTAATTATCATGAAAATGAGGACAACTGGTTGACAACATGTAGCTGAATTACTGAAGCTTGTTTTAAACTCAGGAAAGAGCCATATGCAAAATACACACCCTACAGCCAGTTGTCAGCAGTCTTTTCCTGTGTTCACACCACAGTCCTTTTTAGGCAAGAAGTCTCCAGAAGAGTACAAATTCCTTAGCACCATACTTATATCTTTTTCTGTTTTTATACTTCTCTTTTCTGTATAACGCATAATACCCTATTTAATAGATTGGAACAGAAAACTCAGGACACTTTGAGAAATAGTCAGTTGCTTAATTCCACAGCCCAATGATTTTAAAAATTATGATTTAATTACTAGTATTTGTTCTATATTTTATAATTCTCTCCTGTTAATAATTTCATCAAGTATTAAATGAAATCAAAATGACTCATAGCACACTTCTAAAATACACAAGTAAATAAAGTAGACGTGTATATTCTTCTTCCCTCTCCTTCTCTGTAGATAACAACATCCTGAATTTGTTGTTAAGCATCCCCTTGCTTTTCTGTCTTTTGGAATAATATAAATGCTTCATAAAGATTTTGAGGATCGACTATTTGTTTAGAAAAATAAAGCATTTGAGAAAATTGATGCACATAAGCAATTTTGATCAGTTAAAAATGTGTATTTAATCGAGATAGTCTGTGTTATTAGCACTCAATTACCAAAAAAAAAAAAATCAAAATTTTGTGACGTATAAGAATGCTTCTCTCTGCATATATCATTAAAATCTTTTTTAGTGCTCTGCATATAAATTACACTGTCAAATCATATGGCAAAAGAAACTTTGTATTCCAGAAAGGATTCCTAGGGAAATGTGTTATATATCCTTTTCTGGACACTTAAAAAAATTTTTTTTTAACGTATAAAGTTCATAAGGTCCCTCACCCAAATATAAGATCAGGGTCTATGTGCCTGATGATTAAACTTATGAGTAAATTATTCAGGAAAATATTCTTCCAATTACTTAGCCACCCCACCAGCCAGGACTCAAGATCTGAAGATGAGCAAGTCCTAAAGGAGTATAGAGAATATGTCCCTGGGGTCCTCTGTGAGGAGGGGCTGGAGAATAATGGAACAGGGACAGAGGATCGCTGTGACATCCTGCCCTCTCATCTTCCATCTCCTTTTCTCATGCATTCCAGAGTGGAATCCAGACCCATACACCACCAATCCATAGCAGAATTCAGTTCTGTCATTACTCAGCAGCACAGTAACTCCCAGTGTAAACCTGCTTCTTTTCTCTTTTCCAAAACATCTCCCCTGGGCACACAGGCACATCCCATCTTTGAATCTTGTAGCAATACCACTGACCCTTCAGGCACCTTTTTACAATTTAAGATGGGATGTTCATTTCGCATTTAAGAGATTTAAAGTCAAAATTTATCAATAAGGGATAGCTTATTTTTAGTTTAAACACAGCACTAAATGATTAGTTTTGTACTAAAGTTCACATCTGTTATCAGCATGGATATTTTTGAATTCTGTTTAAAGTTATTAAGAAGTATTCCAAGCTTGAACCCTAAAATAGGAAAATGAGACATTGAAGGCATCGGTTGTTAGACTAAGACCCTTGATGGATTGATTACCTCATGGCAAGTATGACAAGTGTGACAACAGATTGAGGAATAACATTACCACCTCAGTACAAAATAAACATGAATATTACTAATGATTAATTTTATTAATATTTTAAATAATTTTGGAGGCATCAAAGGTGTTGAATTTGATATTAGTGGATCGCAGTCTCGTGGAATAATCTTTGTCCCATATCACCTATTCAATACACTTCAGAAGCATTTTGAAATTTCTTATCCTTTAGTTTAATTTCACTGCCACATTCATTCCTTCCTTTTTGTTTTTTCCTGCCACCACCTTACAAACTAAATCCTTGAGCTCTCTTTTGCTTGGACTGTTTTCTGTATCCTCAAAGTTTGCCGTTCAAATCATATTACATGGTACTACCAGACTAAGCTTTGTAAACCAGAGTTCTTTTGCTTCTCTTTTGATGAGTTCCAATTTTCCATGGAAGTGTGGTATTTAAGTCTTCTACCTAATTTTCCAGGCTTATCCCCAACTACTGCAGACTTGATACAATTTCTATATCTAATGTAATCTTTTTCATGCACCGTGAAATCCCCTTCACCTATGATGTTCTACCTTGCCCTTGTCCCATACTGGATTTTTGTATGAAATCCTACTGCTCCCCTAAACCAAAGTGCTGACTCTATGTGCAATCCTTCAATGAATCCCAAATCCTTAGAGTTTCCAAAACACTTTGGTCATGCTTATATCACAGCCTAACCATGTACTGTCTCACAATTTAATTATGAAGGTTAGAGGTCTTATTAACTTCCCTGCCCCCAGACAAGTTCATGCATGACATGTCCCCCACCACCACCCCAAGGCAGACTACCACACAATCAGCACAATATTTGGTGCACTGAATTGAATGGTTGACTAGATATGGCAAAAAAGAGGACCAATGTCATTTTTTATCAAGGTCTTGAAAGAAAATAACCTATAAGTAGTGTAATTATATGGATAATTTGTTGTAAATTTACTATTCATCATTTTTTTTCAAAGAACATTCCTTTTGAGTATTTCAAATCCCAGGACTAGTTCTGGATTGAGAAATTCAAACATAGCTAATATCCAGCCCCTGCCTTCAAAAAGCCCAAGACCTAATAAGGAAGATGGCCACCTAAGTACAGCTAATTATAATACAGTGCTATAAGTATCAGAGAAATGTTAGAAGTGAAATGTCCTAAAAGCACAAAACAATTAACTCTTGATAAAAAGAGATAACAGGATGTGGATGCCTTAGGATCTCTGAAGTAGACCTTCAAAGAGAAACAGTTACTGGACAAATGGTGAAGAATCCACACTTGGAATAGGCATGTAGGTGGTCCACTGCTCAACTTTAGGGGCATCATTCAGTTAAAAGATAATGAAGTGGTGCCCCCTGGAGGTGTGCAGTCAAGGTGACCCAGGGAAAAAGCAGACGTGGCCTAGAAATGTGAAGGCCATGTTAAATAGCTGTCTTGGAATTCCTGCTGCGGCACAGTGAGTTAAAGATCCAGCGTTGTCTCTACATCCTGCTTCACCAAAGCTGTGACATAGGTCCCAGCTGTGGCTGGGATTTGATCCCTGGCCCCAGAACATCCATATGCCACAGATGTGGCAAAAAAAAAAAAAAAGGTGGTTGTCTTGACATCACATATAAACTCTGGTTAAAACTTTACTAAGATTTCACCTTCCATTTTGTCTTTTTGTGGCCTCCCTTCTGTAAGGATTTAGGGTTTTGTTTTGTTTTTTTTAAATAACCTCTTATTTAAAAGAAGTTACAAACATGACAATTCTTGCCACCTCAATATTCACTGAACTAGTTATGGAACAAATTGGTTGCAAACCAAAATTAGCAAACCATAAGAAGAAATCTTAGCAATCACTATTTTTTTAATCCAATGGCTTCAAAATTTTAAGTCATTTCCCTTTCCTCAAATTAAATTTTGCTAAAATCTATATGCAAATGAGGGGAACAGTGCTGGACTTTGTCCTGAATTCCACCTGCTAGTCTTCCCTCTCCCATCTAGATTTGCTGATTTCTCACAGCCCTAGGGTTTCAGAGGCAGTTTGAAAATTACTGCTTTCTAGACCAACCTCTTCTTTTATAATTGAGGAAACAGAGCTCCAAAGAATTTGAAGTACCTTGTACAAGTTCATAGCAGCAGATAGTGGCAGAATAGGAAATAGAAGTCCCTTAACTGCCACTCTCAAGATAAAATTAATTCTATTTACATAGCAAAATGAGCATGAGGTCCAAGAGTCTCCCAAAGTGACATTTAGGATAGAGAGAGACTGTTTCTCTTTTCATGATAAGACAAGACTTCATTGGAATTCAGTAAGTCAGTGTTAAGTAATTCAGAATCAATGCTAAGTCTTTTATTTCATTCTGTCTTTCCTCCATTTTGATATTGAATCACCAGAAATGACAGCTCCCAGGTCCCCTAACTTCTTGATCCTAGACAAAGGAGATGGTTAAAGAAATTCAGCGCAGTGCTGGCCCTGGCTATTCAGATACTTTCCTGCTGTAGAAATCAAAGTTTGATGTTTTATACCCCCTAGTTTAAAAAGGCAGGGAAATAAAAAACTCAAATGACTTTCTTCCCATCTCATAGATTGTATGGAAGGAGAACAAAATGTCTAGATTCCTTGGCTAGTCCAACATATTATAATTTAGAGATTAAGTGATTTTTATGTGTGTGTGTTATATATATATGTTATATTTTATGTAAGTATATATGTATATATATATATCAAAATAATCAAATGTATAGGTGTTGTAAATTATCTTCCTTGTCAAGAAAGATTAGTAACGTTGATCTATTGAAACTAAAACAATGTTGGAACTATAAAGAGAAAATAAACAGAAGAAACTCCAGTAGAGGAAAAATGGTGTTTGTCTATATTACTACCTAGCTGCTACTGGCAATCATTAAATAAAATATTGTAGCTAAATTTAAAAGAAATGTGGATAATTTAAACAGCCTCATACTAAAACATGATAAAACATTTGCTGAATGGAGATACTTGCTTATTAAGATAAAATGAGTTAATAACTTTTGAGAGTCAAGACATTTTTAGCTATGGAACCAAAATTTACAAGGCTTACAAATACAATGCTAAGCTTGAGCTGAATCAAACTGATAAATGATGATTGCTTCAGATTTCACATAAAGATCTTAAAAATGACCAAGGCCACTGCTTTTGGAAGTTATGGATACTCTTTGATTATTAAATAACCCAGAAGTCATCTTACCTTCTTTTCTAAAGAGCAGGGAATTGAAAACAATGCAAAATTCTCTCTTTCTAATTGTAGCACACCTAGATTTCATCTTTACTGTCTAGATGTCTGCTGGAGAGCATAGCCCAGCAAGAAGATATAGATTAATCTCCTAAACAGACCACAATCCCCCAGCCTCTCCCAAAATTAGTGCTATTGTGTGCCACAATTTTCACATAGCGTCACCAACTTCATCAATCATCGTAGAAAACAGGACACAATAAAGAGGCTGGCAGAGGAGAGCATCTTAGAGAAATACTTCATAATTTACAAATAGTAACCCCAATAGAAGCTTCAAAGAAAAATTAATCAGAAAGATTTCTCTCTAAGGCAGGCCCTAAACAATTCTTTAATTTGTCTTACTTCACACACACAGCCACTGGTATAAAAGAACCAATAAGTAACTAGCTACTTGCTGAAAAAAATAAAAACATTTTCAACTAAATTACAAGGTTGCCTATATGTTACATCTAAAATTATTTCAAAATAGTCTTCCAAATTGGTCTATACTTTAAATTCATCCACTTCCTTCTAAAGAGGAAAACATTCACTAACACTATATCATCTCCAATGGAAATGATTTTGTCATGAGGATTTTAAGTTGAGCCATTCTCTAGTCGTGCATGTTAGATAATAACCTTTATTGTAAAAAGCAACTCTATAGGAGTTGTGTATTGAATTCTGTTTAGCAGAGCAAGGGCACATCAAGCATAGTCTGAAACTCTGTCTCTGAAAAGGAAACTCTGTCTTGGGTGGGGGGAGGGGTGACTAAGATGTCCAACCACTTTCTACCTGGCTGGTCTCCAAGTGCATGATGAATTGGAAAAATATAACATACAAAAGGAATATTTATGTGTCTTCCTTCTTCATCAGATACACAGTATTTTTTCTCCCATGTCACAAAAATTGTAACTGCAATTTACAAGTATATGCACAATCAAATTGCTATTGATTTAGCGATGCATTTCTTTGATGTCCCTTGCCTTAACCTCATTTATAAAGCTGTTTTGCATTATTTCAAACTGTCAATGATTTGTGACTCATGAATATTCAAATCTAATTTGCACTTACCTTTTTGGTATGCATGCTTACTTGCAATATGTCTCTACATTTGCCCTTTTGTTTTGTGTTTATTTGTGGATTGTTTTCCTGAAATAATACTCCTTTAAAAGCATAGTAAGTCTATTTAAAAACAATAGGAGTGGTTGATAATGGACCCTCTTGATCTCAGTACACTGTCTCTATATCTTGCTACATAGCAAGTTTAGTCATTCTGCAGAGGTTTCTCTAGTATTAAAATAGCCATACTTTTGCTGGTTGATGTCAATTTCAGTGAGTTGGATTTAGTTTTGCTGGGCCACTAGGAAAGAGTCAACAATTTCTAGGTGAACTTGAGCCTAAAAAAAAAAAAAAGAGAAAGAAAGGATTATTTCTGGTAGAAAAACAAAAAGTTCATGCAGAATTGAACCCTTCATGTCAGTGTGGATCAGCTTTTCCACTTACATTGTGGAATGCAAGAAATGAAACCTAATGCTCTCAAGCTCTAAGAAACCCTTTTAGATGTCTTTTAGATGATGATAGCTAAAAGAAACACCCAGGACTTTGTGGATCGAAGGCATGTCACTAGTGATTGAAGGTCCAAAACAGCAGAGCGGGGAGCCGCCTACCTATAGAATGGGCAGAGTGTCTTCTTGCAAAACCTGTTCAGGGACAAATGGAAAGTGTCATATGAAAAAAGTAAAGGACATTTCTTTTGTAATTGATTTCTAGACTCAATTGTGATTTCTAAGAACATCCAAACAATGAAATGCCCTACTTTGCCAAAAAAGAAAAACATTTTCAAATATTTATGTTTTCATTCCAGTAGCTAAAATAGAAAGATAGTTAATTAATAAATTTACAACTCAGTAGCTGGTGTCTTCTTAATTTGCATCATGTTCAATTTCTTTCTTTCTTTTTTTTTTCTTTTTTCTTTTTTTTTTGGTCTTTTTAGGGCCATACCCACAGCATATGGAAGGTCCCAGACTAGGGCTCAAATTGGAACAGTAGCTGCTGGCCACAACCATAGCAAAGCGGGATCCAAGCCACGTCTGCAAGCTACACCACAGCTCACTGGCAATGCCAGATCTTTTACCCACTGAGGGAGTCCAGGGATTGAACCCGTGTCCTCATGGATACTAGTTGGGTTCGTTACAACTGATCCATGACGACAACTCCATCATGTTCATTTTCTAGACTACTCTGTGAGCTCTAAAGAAATCATTGTTCACCTATTGCCTTCCTTAGACAGTAGTGTTATCCCCACATTCACTAAAGGATTCTGCATGGAGAATGGCCACAGGTCTTGGTCCATCCAGTCTGGCCAACAGCATATTTTTCTTTTTACAGATTTCTCACTGTCCCTCAATTGTACAAAATCCTGCGGGTACTAAGATCTCCTTCCAAAAGCCACTAAATTTCTAACTGACATCCTCAGTAGTCATTTTTTTTCACTTAGAAAACCAGTTTTTTAATTACTGGGGAAATGCTTTGCTTTCATGGTATTTTATCGTTTATTGTGTGTTTAAACAAATGCCCTTTGTCTATAAAAGTTTCACAGTTTTCCCCCCTTTATCATTTTCTTTGTGATAGTGATATCATTGTGATTTCCTTCATTTTGAAAACCAGACATTACAGATTCACTGGACCCCACAATATGCCATCCAGACCACCCCTCAACAGTATGCTACTGCTGTTCATATAACCAAAAGGTTTGTTACATCCTAATCCCTGAGCCATAATCAGAGAACTTTGGCCTGAAAGATGGAAAACTGTTAGGAACATGGGTTCTAGCACTAGGTTCCTTGAGTCTACTACTAACTGTGTAAATTAGAGAGAGTTGCCTAATCTCTGAGAGTCTTACTTAATCTTCTGATCTAGGAACAGGGGAGATAACAGTATCTACCTTAGAGTTGTGAGAATTAAAGTATGTTCAGATGCAAATCTTACCACACTGGCTAGCAGCTGGTGCTCCATTGGGAACAGCTATTCCAAAAGCCCAAAGTTGTATCTAACTTCCAGTCAATTGCATTTTATTTATTTACTGTTATTTTTTAATGATTTTTATTTTTCCATTATAAATGGTTTACAGTGTTCTGCCAGTTTTCTACTATACAGCAAAGTGACCCAGGCGCACATCATCCTCCATCATGTTCCATCTTTTTTTTTTGTATTTTTAGTGCCGTACCTGAGGCTTATGGAGGTTCCCAGGCTAGGGGTCCAATTGGAGCTACAACTGATAGCCTACTCCAGAGCCACAGCCAGATCCGAGCAACGTCTGCGACCTACACCACAGCTCACGGCAACGCCGTAGCATTGCCAGGGATTGAACCAGAAACCTCATGGTTCCTAGTCGGATTCGTTTCCGCGGCACCACGACAGGAACTCCATGTTCCATCATTTTAAACTGAGAAAAAGTTGTCTTCTCAGAATTTAACCCATGCCCCTCTCTGTTTTGTACCAGTAATGCAGTTAAAAGTATTTGCTTCTACCTCCAAGACTGGGTCCTTCCTCTAACCAGTACTTGTTTCAAGATACCTGGTTAAGGAGTTCCCTAGTAGCACAATGGGTTAAGGATCTGGCATTGTCACTGCTGTGGCTCAGGTCACTGCTATAGTGCAGGTTTGATCCCTGGCCCGGGAAGTTTTGCATGCTGTGGGCACAATCAAAAAGCAAAACAAAACAAAACAAAACAAAAATACCTGGTTATGTTTGGTTAAGTCTTCTGCAAAGATGTATAGATGAGATGTGAGGGAAAGTTTGCTGGGGCCTTCTCTAATTATTTTTTGCACCCATTGTCCCACAACAATATCCAGAGAAAGAGAAACAGGCTCCCTTCCTCTGGCTTGTTGTGGGAAGACAGGAGGTTCAGAACTGCTGAGGCCATCTGGCTACCAGCCTGAGGATAAATTTGATGCCCATAAGAGGGCAGAGCCAAGAGACTTGAAGAGAAAGAGAAATGGCGCCTGCCCCACCCCTTGCCAATGGCATAGCTTTATTCCCTTATTGCTCAAGCCAGTCTGAATTGGGTTTTCTGTTACTTGCAGCCAAAAACGTTCTAACTGATTCAGAGAGGCAGCCAAAACCAATGTATTTTACATATTAGCTCATAGCAAGACACTCATTCACAGAGCAGAGCAGTCCGGTGTCTGAGTTTACATGAGCGTATAAACATGTTGTAATCCCTCCTGCCTTTTCTAAGTCCGTGTCCCAGCCACATCTCCACAACATTTTCTTCTGTTTTCTGAAAACAGAGAAAAGATTAGGAGTGACTCCTCCAAGATTTCTCCAGTCTCCTAAATAACCAGCGAAACCCACAGAGTGCTCTTTTTGCTTTAACAAGAAGAGAATTCTAGGCAAGGGTGCCGCCTCTGGCTCACTGCTGTAACCTCATCTCAGAGCTACACCATGCAGAATTTTAGTGCTTGAAAATGTACTCAATTTTACATTCTTTGCTTTCTAGGAAATCACAACCCAAGGTAGAATGATACCACATACATCTAATCCAACAGCGTAAAACCTAAGTGAAAATTATTTTATGATGTGTTACATTGGTTTGTGTTCCTAATTCTAGCTGACCAATTTAACCTGGCATATAAACCTAAAAATAAGATACCTTTAAGCCTTATTTGGCATCTACATCAGAAGGATAAATCCAGTTTGCTTGAGCTGAAAGTAACCAAGAGAGTAAGTTATGTGATCAAAATGCATGATTCCCAACTAAAAATTAAACAGTAAACTTTTTATGGTGCCAGATCAGTTCAGTCTTTCTCTACCTCCTTTCCCACCCCCTCTGCCCTCAAGCTATCCATGATTTAATCTTATCAGAAGCTCCCTGGGTTATACTTCCAATACTCCTTTGAATAGGTAGTGAGGGGAGTGACCAGGTGATTCTCTATTGCCCTAGATTATATAGAACCACAGATCTGGAGACATCCTTAGATATTATCTAAAAGGCCAGCCACAGATAATGCCAGAGACATGCTGAGGGTCACAGTGCTGGAAGCAAATTCTTTAACTCTCAAGCCAGCATCACTTCCACCAAATACCACTATGCCTTTTGTAGAAAGTGGCTCTTAAAAGACATATGAATGAATATATTATTCATTTTAATCTTTGGGGCAGCCCTTTGTTGCTTAATTTATCTCCTTGAGAATCTAAGTATATCATATCTCTGCTTTATGGTTATTTAAGAAACACTACCTTTTATACTTTAAGATACAGAAAGTGATACAGTCTCCGGAGGAGACAGTCTGGGGGGTGGGGGGATGTGCCTGGGCTGTGGGATGGAAATCCTGTGAAATCAGATTGTTATGATCATTATACAACTACAGATGTGATAAATTAATTTGAGTAATAAAAAAATGGAAAAAAACTAAGATACAGAAAGTGAAGTCACTGGCCTATCTTGCTGTAGATTTCTTTATAGCAGTTAAGAAAACACCACTTCTTGTGTCTCTGAAAACTAGAATAGAAGAATTAAAAATAAAGGAATTTTTAAATGTATTTTTCTTATTGGGGTTCATTTGCTGGAGCTCAATCAGCTGACATTGGTGGGCCTTGTGACTGTTTTCTTGCCACTAGTCACATAGAGGGCATTTACAGCTCCTGAATGAGGAGTTTCTTTTGTTTATCTGGCAAATATTAATCCAAGAAACCAACAATAGAGACACCTTGGCTAATTATAAACATATGATATTTTAACAGAAGGTTTTCCAAAAATCTAGATTAGGAACACATCAGTAAATTAATTTAAGTTCTTACCTTAATTTGTTTTGGTACCTTAAAAATGTTTTTTAATATCTCTGTTTTCCTAATTCCAAGGTGAAAATAATTATATTGATCATATGTCTCCAAATATTTCTTCAAGAGCTAACATGACCATAAAACGCATACTCTCATAGATTCATACTGTGTTGATCTTACATGCATATGTGAATTTTACAAATCACTGTGACAAAATAATTAGACCCACAGAGAGAAAAAAAATAGGATTTAGAAATCAAGTGATTCAAAGTAAAAATTCTGATCTCCTCATACCAAATAGATATCTCTAGTTTAAAAGGTTTTGTTTAATTCAAAGTTGAAATAGGATCCTTAAAAGGAATCATTGATTTCTTTTTTGAAAAATATTTCAAAACCAGCTGCAAGTCAAGTATAAGTGAAACAACACCTAGAATCCCTGAGATTAGTGATCGACAGGAAAACAACAGTATGGATGGCTTCCAAATAAACTTTCCATGACTCCTTCTCTTCTTTGCTGACACTCAGTCTCCTCCACTCATAGTCATTACAGTTATTTAAGCCTCCAACTTAAGAAATGTGAGAAAGTATAATAGAATCCTATTAGTTATAAAATATTAGGAATAAAAGAGTGAACATGTATACAGATATAACAGACATTAAAAAGTGTGTATGAAAAAAGTAGCATACATCATTATGCAAAATGTTTGAAAACAGGTGATGCTGATAAATTCACATAAAATTGTAACTTACCAAATATACCTCAAAAAGATAAGAGATCTGAATTTTCTTTCTTTCATTCATTCATTCTTTCTTTCTTCTTCTTTTTATGCCACACCTGAGGCATATGGAAGTTCCCGGGCTAGGGGTTGAATTGGAGCTGCAGCTGCAGGCCTACGCCACAGCCACAGCAACACCAGATGCAAGCTCAAGGCAACAATGGCTCCTTAACCTACTGATCAAGACCAGGGATCAAACCTGCAACCTAATGGATACTAGTCAGTTTCTTAACCCACTGAGCCATGTTGGGAACGCTGAGATCTGAATTTTCATGTAATAGTTATTAAAGAAATTCAATCAGGAATTCAGAATCATTTTTTAAAAGAAAGCTAATATTATTTTAGAGGAAATGTTCCAAATTTTTAAGAAACAAATCATTTCAATCAACTAAAGAACAAAAATGGTAAGAGCCTTCCTAATTCAAATAAATTATATAAAACCAATATCACTTTACTACTAAGAATAGGCAATGACAACAAAATTGGTGGAGGGAAGAAAAATGAGAATTGCTGGCCATTTTCTTTTGTCAACAGAAATTCAAAAATTACAACCAAAATATTATTAACCTAAATCTGGCTGTGTCCCATAAAGGTAGTAGCATGATTAACTTGTACGCAGAGATATAAGAGTAGTTTGATATTAGAAAACCTATAAATGAAGTCTCCCACAATAACAGAGTAAAGGGAAAAAATGATAATTTTATTACATATAGAAACACCATTTAACAAGATTTAACACTCATTTACTTAAAAAAAAAAAAAAGCTCCTAGAAAACTAGGCAAAGGGAAAATTTTTCCTTAATCTGATTAAGATTATTATCTGTGAACTATAGTAAACAGCATTCTTAATGGAGAAATGCTAGAAACATTCATTTAAATTAGAAAAGTGATAATCATGCCCACTACTTAAGAATGCTTCTTTTCTTCACTGTACTGGAGAGCTGGTGCTGGAAAAGGAGGCAAGACACTCCCCTTGGGGGGTGGGGGGGAAAGCAAGACAAAGGAAGAGGAGGAGAGGAAGAAGAGATGAGTCAGAGGGAGAAAGGAAAGGAAAAGAAAGAATTCAAGTTATAGGATTGAAAAAGAGGGGGGGGAACCTGCATTTTCTGAAGACCATATTGTTATCCACATTGAAGGCTCAAACAATTTATAGACAAATTGATACATAAGAGAGATGGTCTGAAGATCACTGGGGAAGCAATGGAGTTGAGATGTATGTTATCCATACAGAGAAAATGAAAATTAATTCTTAACCTCACTCCTACACACAAAAATAAATCCCCTGCTGGTTAAATAATTAAGTACAAGAAGGAAAACCAATTAAATTTATTAAACAATCTTACAGAAAAAGATCTTTATAACTTTAGGACATGAAAGAATCTTTTACATAAGACACAAAGAGCATAACTCATAAAAAAAAATGTTGATAAATTAGACTACAGCAAAATATAAAATTTCTGGGTGTTTCTGTTGTGGCTCAGCAATTATAAACCTGGCTGGTATCCATGAGGATGCGAATTCGATCCCTGGCCACGCTCAGTGGGTTAAGGATCCAGCATTGCTGTGAGCTGTTGTGTAGGTCTCAGATGCGGCTTGGATCCCGAGTTGCTGTGGTTGTGGCGTAGGCTGGCAGCTGCAGCTTTGATCTGATCCCTAGCCTGGGGACTTCCATATGCCACAGATTCAGCCCTAAAAAGAAAAAAAAAATGTAAAACTTCTGTTTATCAAAATAAAATAAAAGCAAATAAAATCAAAACAAACCACGAATTGGGAGAAAATATTTGTAATATAGAACTCACAAAATTAATAAAAAGACAAAAAATTTAACAGGAAAATGAGGGAAATACATAAACAGGTATATCACAGGAAAGAAAATACATGGAAAGACTAGGGTGTAAGATGCTCAGCCTCATTACTGATTCAGAAAAATGCATGTTAAAAACTAAAGTGAGATACCGTTTTTACACTCAGCAGACTAGAAAAGAAGGAAGAAGAGGCGGAGAAGAAGAAAAAGAAAATAAGTGTTAGAGACAAGGTAGATCAAGAGGATATCTTTTAATAGAACTAACGGGGGTATAAATTAGTACAATCCCTGGAAAACATTTCATGTTATCTTGCAAAGTTAAACATGTGTATACTAAACAATCTGACAATTCCTAGGTTTATACTCTAAATATAGAAAATTCTTTGCGTAAATATCGAGACACATACCAGAATACCTGTAGCAGAACTTGTTATAATAGCTGCAATAACAAAAATGGTAACAATCAAAGAAGGAAAGATAAATCACTTGTGTTATATTTACACAATGGAATATCAAGCAGAAAAAAAAAAAAGGATTGATCTATAGCTACACATACAAAAAAGTTAATCTTAAAAGTGCGATATTGAGTTAAAGAAAGAATGCAGACAGATTACATTACATGCAATGTTATTTTTATTTTTTAAAAAAGCACAATGAAACCACATACTGTTTGGGAATATATACTCATGTTTGTGTATATGCATACAATACCAATATATAGTATATAGAGGTTGATAAATATTAATATATTAACAATATTACGTATGAGTTATGTAGTTTATATAAAATATACATAGTTCAGGGACGCATAAACACAAAAAAAGTATTTTTGAAAATTCAGGGTGTTAGTTACCCACCCCAGGAAGAAGCAGCAGAAAGATGAAAGGAAACAGGAGAATATGCAATGTTTTCCTCTTCTTAATTTGGGTGGCTAGTTCACAAATGTTCCTTTTATTATTATACTTTGTAACAGCAGATATGTTACATATATGCTTTTGTATGTAAGAGATATTAAACATAAAAGTAAAATGGTCTGTTTTTAATTTTTTTCTTTTCTTTTCTTTTTTTTGCCACACCAGCAGCATGTGCAAGTTCCTGGGGCCAGGGATTGAATCCTCACTACAGGTGAGCCAAGCCACTGCAGTGACAACACCAGATCCTTAACCCACTGAGCCACAAGGGAACTCCTAAGTGGTCCTTCTTAAAAATAGAGTAATGCTATGATTGAGAGAATGGGAAATAACAGAAAAGAGAAAGTATCACAAAGTTAATGCCAGAAAACCTCTGTTTTGGTGAAGGAGGAAATAAAGGCATCTGAGAGAGAGGTAGGAGTACTTAGGGGCTTCTGAGTGGTTTGCAGAGAAAGAAGGAAATGAAGGAAAAAGGAATAGAAGGGGTCAGGGGAATAGAGGAGAACAAGTTATTGTGAAAAGAAAGATTCATCACAGAAAATGGGTAGAAGAATAAGCTTCAGGAGGCCTATTGAAATTCAGACCATAGTATGAAGTGTATGTATTTAGGATTTCTGCCTTCAAAAGTTGATTATTCAACCAGAGAAATAGAAAATGATTAAGATTAATGTAGAGATTGTCAAGAAGGTGATGACAAAAAGTTCAGAGAGCAATAGAGGCTTTGAATTTTATCTTAAATACATTTTCACCCTTCCATCTATGTCCAGGAATCCATTCTTTTTTTTTTTTTTCCTTTTTTGTCTTTTAGGGCCAGACTCATGGTGTATGGAGGTTCCCAGGCCATAGGTCCAATTGGAGCTGTAGCCGCTGGCCTACACCACAGACACAGCAACACCAGATCCGAGCCACATCTGCAACCTACACCACAGCTCACTGGCAATGCCCGATCCTTAACCCACTGAGCAAGGCCAGGGATCGAACCTGCATCCTCATGGATGCTAGTTGGGTTTGTTAACTGCTGAACCACAATGAGAACTCCAGAAGTCCATTCTATGAAAATAATTCTGAGTTTTGAAAAACGTCTATATGCAAACAACACTCATTATAGAATTGTACATTAAAAAATGAAAAAATAAATTAGTGCCCAATAAGAATGTAATGAAGAAGTGAATTATGATACTTAATTTAATTGATGATGTCTAGATTGATAGTCATATATAACTGGAAAGCTTAACTAGGATGCAATTTTATGCAAAGTACAACTAAATAAAAGGAACTATGTATAGAAAAATATGCAAAGAAATCCAATATGATTTTGACAGCAACTAGGTTCAGATGCTTTATCTACGCATGATTTTTTTTTCTTTTACCCACTTTTCCACATTGTCAAATTGTCTTTAATGAGTATATTTTACTTTTAAAGAAGAAAAATAAATTAAGATTTTTTCGAAGATTTCTTAATGCTTTAAACTGAGTGGAAGATCAAGTAAATCTGAGATATGACTAATGGATTGGAAGAAAATGATCACAAAACCAGAAGTCACAATGAGGGTCATAATGAAAACAGAATAACTTGCTTCAACAGAGGATAAAGATATGGTAGGGGAAAAAAAATAAATCTCTGCATTGGAGATCTTCAAACAAAATTTAAGTTCCAAGTGTAGCTATAATTGTGGATGGCTAAAATGGAGATAAATATATATATAGATATAGATAAACACACACACGTGCACGCGCACATATAAACATATATAGGTACACATACACATATGTGTAATTAATGTGAATAAGAATGGATTTTGATGTAAGGTGGAGCCAAAAAAAATTTTTAATGAACCATTTGAGGATGATCAGGGGCAGTAGACAAAATAACTTGAAAGAGAATGAGCCAGAGTTACATAATTTTTTTGTTTGGATTTCAAAAGAGAGCCACAAAAATTCAGCAGCTTTACCGTGGTCTAGTAAATTGTACTTAGGCATCATGTTTATCCATTAAAATTGGCATGTAGTGACCAATTTTGTGCTGAATATGTAGAAATAACCTATTTAAGTTGTTTTATATTTATTGGTATGTCTGATTTTATATGAATGTGTACTGGGTTCTGGAAGAAATGGTCTCACGCTTCTTCACATACAGGTTCCACTCCTTTTTCAAAGTATATGTTTATATCTCAAATAAGCCTAATCTAACTCATTATATGAATAAAGCCTAATTGGTAAAATACATTAAAGCAATCTTGTTTGAAGGTAACCTTTTCCAAGGAGTCTGTGTAAAACATCATCTTTTAAATTTAAATGTATCCCTCTTTTCCTGTCATACACTCTAGTCACCAAGACAAATATTATTTAAATGTTTCTAAGTTTCCACATATACTTCAGCCAGCCTGCCATAGTAAAGTGTAATACAATATTATATGAGCTTTGGGGGCTTTGTTACTAATATTTATATTAGTAAAAACTAAATATTAATAAATTGATATCAATAATTTGGAAGGATCTGGAAGGCTAGAATGTAATTGTACTGAGACAAACTTCTCTTTGCTAAGACTCAATTCTGGGGATTCCCCTGATGGCTCAGTGGGTTAGGGATCCAGTGTAGTCACTGCTGTGGCTCAGGTTTAATCCCTGGCCAGCAGGGAACTTCCACATGCTGAGGGTGTAGCCAAAAGAAAAAAAGACTCAATTCTGACCCAGGAAAACCTCTGCTCTCAATACTCTCTACCCAACTCAACCTCAACAATTAATACATTGTTAGTATTATCAAGTTATAGAATGTCTGTGGTGTCTGGACTGTACATGAATTCATGGCACAGTAGCGTATTTTAGGAATTATAAAATTCATACTTAACCTGCACTACTAATCCAAAAATCAGTCTTTATTTAAACATTAATTCTGGTATAACTTCTATGTCTTAGAAATATTATGATGCCTCCTGGTAAAACTTCCAATTACTTGTTCATAAATTTGTTTTTAACCTGTCAAGCGTACATTGCTCCTCCTGTAACATACCTATTCTATTCTTAGTGAAATCGCTGGATTCCAAATCACAACATCATGCTTTATTTCAGTAATAATTTAGCAGAGACAAATCCAGTGCTACATGGAAAGATGCTTATTATCTCCTGCATCTCTGCATCTAACCCTTTTTGTGACATCTACGACAAAAGGGTCTCCCTCCTCCCCCATCTATTTTGCTCAACAAGCTGCTGTAGAAAGAGCAGTGAACTGAGAGCTGCTAGTCCAGGGACTTGGTCCCAGGGTTGTTACTATCTTGAGTTAATTAGACTTTGAATTAGTACCTTAACCACTTGGGGCCTCCATTTCCTCATATATAAAATGTAGGGGATGCAGCAGATAATAATGGCAAAGAAAAAGTTTTATTTATTAAGCTTTTACTATATGCAAGGAATTGTGCTTTGTGCTTTACATACATTATCTCATTTAATTTTAATCCAAACAAGTTTATTAGGTATATCAGTCAGGGTCCATCAGGAAACAGATGGTGCATATCAAATTGGGTAATTTGAGGAGTGCTTCATAAAGGAACTATATTAAAAAGGTGTGAGCTGTGTGTTAGGAAACCACAAGGGATGATGCAGTGCCCCATGGCTGGTAAAGGGGAGGGAAGTGGTTACCTAAAGCCAGAGAAAGAGAGCTCTGTGAAAATGGCTGCTTGTGCTGTGGCTGGGATGCAGCCAGTGTACAGGGACCCTGGAGACCAGTACTTGACCTCACTGTACCCACTTTGAGAAAACCCAGCAGGAAGCAAAGGCCAAGGTAGCATTCTGAAACCATCCATAATAGCCTCCAGGATCACAGAGCCAAGTGGAGAATGGAAAGAGTGGATCTGGGGGGGCCACAGAAGATATCCAGTAATATTAAATTGTAGTTATCCTGATTTTAAACATGAGATTCCTGAGGTTCAAAGAGGTTAGGTTTCTTGAGATTACACAATTAGCACAGGACAGAACCGGGTTTCACCCCCTTCCTATCTTGGATTCCTGACTGATCTGCTAGGGAGTTCTCTTTTGTCCTTCCAGGAGCAGAAACAGCCACAGAAGGGATTTAATTCAACCTTCTCTTTTAGAGATGCTTGAAAGAGATGTCTTTCCATTTAGGACATGACCCTTGCAGAGACCTTAGTCACCTTTGAAAAGCTAATGGTCTGTGTGGCCCTTCTTCCTGTTCCTCTACTTACAGTTTACGTCTTGACATGTAATTTTGACTTATAACCCTGAGCGAGAGAGACACTGGTAGGGACAAGATTGTTAGAAAGTCAGATGAGAGAGTAACATTTTTTTATTATTAAAAAAGAAAATCTTTCTTCCAACATGCTCTCTAAACTAAGCACAAAGAATTTTCCTTGTTCCATGAGTAACCAAGCAGTAGTGTGGGAAGTAAAGAGAGGAGTAAGCTGATGGTTGGATTTCCTAGTCCACGTGCTAGAATGAGAACACAGCCCATGACTATGCTAAATGTGTTCCATCAACTGTGGAAGGAGCAAGCAAAATGCAAGGTATTTAATTGAAGTGAAACTAAAAACTAATATTAAACATATTATTCAATATCCCTATGAAGGTCCTTAAAATAAGAAAAGGAAAGAAAATTCTCATAGAGAGTGAGCAGTCAGAGGTTGTTAATTACTTCTTGTGTGAGAATTAAATTTGCTTAAGGGGAAAGCCCTGTAGTAATTATCTGAGGTCAAGGGGCCCATCCCCAATCCGTCTGCTCCTCTGTCAAATAGAGATAAAAGTCCCACTCAGGACACCTAGTAATGGGGAACTCTTCCTACACAAGTGTCTTCTGACCTAAACATGTTATGTCCCAGAAAGTCTGTACTTCGGTTGTTGGGATCATGAAACGAATCTTCTAAAAGCCAGGCTGTTGTAAACTGTGAGTCAGCTGGACCAGCCCTCAATGCTCATTTAAATCCAGAATCTAATTCAACTAGAGCTGCAAATGTACTTCCTGGAATGAAGCAAGAAAGGAAGTGACAATACTGAGAACTTGGCCTGGCCCATCCCAGGTTGGGTCCTGCACCTGACCCATTCTCACTGCCTCTCAGAGGTCACAATTCTAGAGCCTTCAGGCCCAAAGCAAGAATGCCAGCTGCCTCTGTTCCTACCAGCACCCAAGGAGGCTCTTTTGAGTGAACAGTGAGTGTTTTGACCCAGAGATGCCTCATCTTGAACTCAGAGGCCTTTTTTGTTTGTTTTTTACACCAGGGTGAGCAATTTATCATTTATTCTGCTAAAGGAGAATAGTTACATTTTTAGTTTTGATTGTTTGACAAACTTCTCAATTGTAACAATGTCAGCCCCTGAGTAGTGAGGTGCTGAGTTTTTTTTGGGGGGAGCAGCGTTTTACTTAACTCTTCAAAGACCATCAACAAGACCTGAGTGAATACTCTCAGGAGAAAATGTTCAGTTTGGGGCTTAGTTTTAACTAGCTAGTTAATCATAAAAAGTCTGGGGAAAAAACAAAAAACAAAAACAAAAAAACCTGGGTGTAGGAAATCTTTTCCAAGAAAAGAGATTTTCTTGCCTGCGGTCAAACCCTTGCTAAGCAAGTTTTTCGATTACTTGATAATCATCAGTAATTTCATCATGTCTTGGTAGTGAGAATGGGGCTAGGGCAGAATAAAAGAAAAGAGAGTCCAGTGCCCCTGGTGAACCAGTGCTGAGTGCCTACTTGTCAAACAAGCCTTGTGAGGGTAAGAGCCAACCTCTGCTTTATGAGAGATTGAGAGGTGAAAGGGGCTCCGATGTAGGCCCTGGAAAGATCAAGAATGTTGAGCCTATCCCAAAGTCACTTTCAAATTAGCTTCGATTTAGTAATTTTCCTGGTAATTTCCCCAAACTGGGGAACGGAAAATAGGGATAAAGTGATATCTAAAAAACCTGTCTTTTAGGATGAATATTGTAGGGGGTGGTAGAGAAGGAGGAAGAGAAGAAAAGAGGAAAGAAATATGGGAGAGGGAGGGGGGAAGGAAAGAAGCTAGGAAAAGAGAGAGAACTCTGCCAGTTGACTTCATTTCCACACGAATCCACCCACTCTGAGCTTCTGTTGTTGCTTTGTTTATGCAAAGTGAGCCGGGCTGAGACAGAGTGAAAGAGCTGAGAGATCCACGCCGAAGAAGGCAAAAATAATTTTTAAAATGTAAATGAAACTAAAACACACACACGCAAACGCGCGCGCGCACACACACACACACACACACAGGCACGCAAGCAAACGCACTCCTTTGGTTGGGGCAATCCCTGCCTGTAGACTTTGAAATGAAAACGAGCCGAGGAGGGTCGGGTGGGAGGCCCAGCAGCAGCAACGGGGAGCATTGTCGGTGACCGAAGGAGCTCTGGTGAATATCAGGTTCGGATTAGTGACAACTCAGAACTCACCGCGGCGGTTGGGGGAGGGAAGTTTGCCAAGGTCTCTGAACTCGACAGCAGAGCGGGCAGCTTCCTTGGGCGCCGGGCAGAGCTGGACGTACCCGAAGAGACCTCTGTCCAGACCCAAGCCAGCCGCGCCGCGCTCACACCCCGCTCCGAGATTGAGTTTGTCAGCGATCATAAAATGGGAATTGATTATTCCAGCCACCATTGATTAGGGAAGAATGCTTACTGCAGCAGCGGGGGAAAGGTTAAGAGGAAATTGACCTTCTTCCTAGGTGACATAAAGTCATTAGGTAAATGAGATATTCACACCGGAGTTTTAAAAGGTCATGCTCAATTTTTATTTGTAGCCTGAAGAGTCAACCTGGAGCTTCAGCTTAGTGCAGGAACTCCGCGCTCCAGGCCAAGCGGACCCCAGGCAGGGGGCTCTCTGGCCGCGCCGGGCGGGGCCGAGCATGGGGGAGGGTTATTGTCTGGCGAGGATCGCACCAGAGTTGGCGGGGGCCTGGGGACCCCGAGCATCGGACCTGCCGCCTGACCCGTGTGTGCGTTTCTGTGCACACGTGCGCGCGCGCGTGTCCCACTAGGGGATCTGTGCTTCGCGCCCGCGTGGCCTCGCTTCGATTCGCCCGCCAGCCAAGGGGTGTCCGGCCGAAGCGGACAACTAAAAACCCTTACCCTGCTAGAGCCGGCCACTAATCACACAGAGTGAAAGTGTTGTGTGTGTGTTTAAAGGAGAGTGAAAGATGTATTTATGCACATATTTATCCCTCTAATTACAGGAATTAATCCTCTTATGACTAAAAGGTAACGTCAAAGGACGTCCCTTTGATGTGGAAAAGCATCATTTGTGACTCACATTCAGACTGATTAAGGAATAATTGTTGTTAAAGGCTTTACAAGAGGAGTGTGTTTAATTGAGGGGCATTCGTAATTTTCCGGCTTAGTGCAAAATTAAACGTAATTAAAAACTCAGAAATTCCAACTGATTTTCCAATTATTTTTATTGTCTGAGCTAATTGTTACACAAGGGTATCACTTCTCCCCAAAGGCATTACCAAAAAAAAAAAAAAAAAAAGGCCATCTTACCTTTCCCAAATATTCGCTAGCTAGGATGAGCAGCTTCCTTCTGGTACTGGCCAGGTAAAAACTTTCCTCACTCCCCTCCCTCGGTCCCGCCTCGCGCCCCTCCCTCCTCCACTGTAATTAAGCGTTAGAGCCGAGAACTCTCCCCTTTCTCTGAGTTCCTGCAACACCTTGGGATGTGAGAAAGTGATGGCAGTTCTCTTCTGCAGATCATTACAGCAAAACTGGAAGTATCTATAGAAGGCTGATGAATTTCTTGAAGTAACACTTGTCATACATGGCGGAGAGATTAAAAAAACCTAAGTAAACACAGCTCTCTGGGGGCGATCCCTCGACGCCTCTGCCTTCAAGTGTGTGGCAGGAGGGAGGTAACAGGCAAACACGGACTGCGAGATGTTTATAAACGTGCACACGAAGACATGCAGATGCACGCAGGAAACTTTCTTTTGCTTTGCTTCTCTCTTTCTTTTCTTTTTTTTTTTTTCCTTTCTTTCCCTCCCCCCCCCCCCCAAGATTGGGTATGGTAAAGCTTTTCAGTTGGATTGTGATTTTTTTCCCCAATGTTGAGATTGCCGGCATAAAGCCAAGCTATCTTCGTATGTATAGCTTTTCTTTGTGTCCAAATAGATTTGCTTAAATACATAAAAAGGTTTATAAAAAGTGCTTCAGTGTTATAGAAAGAAATACATCCTCACAGATAGTCCAGAAGTGGCCCTGTCTTTCCTATCAGTCTTGGAGGGAATCCTAGAAAACAAAATTAAAAGCATAAAATTAGGCAGAATGTGAATGTATAAATATCAATTAGTCTAGACTGAAAGTGCAAAGCAGTGGAATGTTTGCCTTTCAATAAACGTCTTTAGTTTCTCCCGTGATTTTTTAGGACAGAAACTTCAGTGGATTCAAGCTTTCTATCTGACTTTCCCATCTACCCCCAATAAAATAAATGATTGCCTCTGATCTGACGTGCCAGGTGAAAACGGGTAGAATTAAAACTGTCAATTCTGCTTCCAACTTGTATCTTTTGATGGAGTTCAAAAGCTTTTAAAGGTAAAATGTGCTGATCATTTCTATGTATTGTTTCTTTTTCTCCTTTCACGGCTTTTAAGTAAAAAGAAAGGAAAAGTGTTTATATTTCCAAATTCGTTTTCCTAGGAAGATCTGAATCCTCTGGGTAATTTGATGATAGACCCTACTACGTGTGAGATTGTGTCCCCCAGCGAAGCCTAGTTTACAAGAGTGCAGCCAAGGAGGTACAGTGAAATCGTTTTTTGTTGTTGTTGTTGGTTTTTTTCCCTACCTAAATGTTTATTTGGAGCTGAGATGTGGCTATTTAAACCTGAAGCTTTCCAAGTACTACAATACTGTTACAGAGAAAGAGGTGAAGTAGACAGAGTTGGAAAAGAAAAGAGGAAGGTTCCCTTTGAAAGTCAGAAATTGTGAAAAAGACATGTAATCTGATGTACAAAATTGAGTAAAAGAGGCAGTGCACACTTTAGCTGAGGCAAAGACTGTTGAATCCTTTGAAGCAACTGACACAGATCTTCCAGAGATGGGAGGAAAGAGAGAGATGGGGTGGGGGTGGGGGAATCCTAGAGTGGGCATTTTATGTAAATGAGTAAATTCGAAATGTAGTACAAATCCAGTATAGTAAAACTGACAGTTCTGACAGTATTGACAACATAAATATATGTTTGAACACTGCACTTTCAGACACTTAACCGATGAAGCAATAAAAAAATTCGACTACAATATTTCAAATAATCGACATTGATGTTTTGATACATCATTTTTATACTCCAAATCGATCTATCACTCTGGGGCTGGTCAATTTTAAGTAAAAATGGGCTGCAATTATTTGCACCTTGGCTAATGATAACCTAATAACAATCCTCAATTAATTACACCCAAACTGTGCTTTCTTCCTTCAGCATGGGAGTGGGAGGGGGCAAGTCTTGAGGGACAGAACCTATGATTGTGTCATCCTCTACTCTTCTTTCTATTGTATTTTTGAGATTATGGAGGGAGGATTTCAGAGTTGGGAAAAGGTCTTTGTGTGATCACATACACTGCAAGCTGAGGCCCTGTCACTTCAAGTAGCCACTGACTGGGTCTGTATTGGGGTCTTCACTCTTCCTTTGCAAGGTCAAAACTAAATTTAGGAAATTCAGTCATGAAGTTGAGAGAGTCTAACCGTCCCCCAGGCCATATCCCCCATCCTTTCCTCTGTTTCAAGGACTAGATGGAAGAGACTTGTTCAAAGGGAGGGCTGGAGATTTCTCCAAGGCTCAGTGTGTGTGTGTGTGTGTGTGTGTGTGTGTGTGTGTGAGTGAGAGAGAGAGAGAGAGAGAGAGAGAGAGAGGGAATTCTAATCTAAAGCACCCTATTGGAGTTGAATCTCTCCTTCCACCCCATCCTCTCTGACCGCTCCCCACACACCGCTGAGGGTGTACAGGTTACTGTGAAAAAAAGCCACAAGTAAGAAAGAAGACAAATCTCTTCTAGAAAGGAGATGCTGGTGAGTACCACATCCTCAAGCAAGTTCCCGCAGTCTCTGAGGCTTTTTCTTCTTTGCCCTGTGGGGTTTCCAGTGAGCTTCCCTCCTCTCCCTTTTTTCCCCCACTCGTATCCAGATTTGGTGTGGTGGTGGTGGAGGAGTGGGAGGATAAAGATAATTTAATTAAAAAAAAATTCTGGACAGGCCCAGGATACAAACTCTAGCAGTCCACAGTGCTGTAAAAATTCAGCGGGCAGGGGGTGATGGGTGGGGCGTCAGGCGCCCCCACTCTAGCCCTTTCCCGAAGGGCTGTCCCCATCCCTGCGAAGCCCCGACTCTTCCTCAAACTTGGCCTCCTGACCTAAAACTTAGCCGGACTCCACTAGCCGGGATTCTAGTGTCTGATTTCTTTCCTCCAAACTTCACAAATGCAGTTTAAGCCCCTCCAATCCACCGCCGGCTGAGACGCTGAGGCTTAAGCAACAGTGTGAAGCCACAGTAGGATGTGAATCAAAGGCAAAGGACGTGTGGGACCCACAGTGGGTGAAGGTAGGAGTCCTAGAAGAGCTCCCTCGCCGGAGCATCACCTGGTTCCGAGGGTATCAGCCTCTGACCGGGTCGTTCCAGTCGTCTGAGCTGCAAATGGTGGGAGCTAGAAAGCGGCGGCAGGACGAGAGGGAAAAGGGGAATAGCATCAAGACTGAGGAAGAGACCAGAGAAAGAGAAGGAGAGAGGAAGAAGAAGAGGACGAAGAGAGCGCGGGAAGGAGCCAGAGACAGAGCGGGCGCACGTCGCGCTTGGAGCCCCGCCAGATAGCGCTAGAGGGCTATTTATTGAAATACTCTCCTACCGCGAGATTGGGAAGCAGCTAAAATTGGGAGAAATAAGAAAAAAGAGAGAGCAAACAGGGGAAAAAACAATGGTTCTGCCCCGTCTTACTTAAGAAGATAAATTGTGGGGTGCTTTGTTGTCATTAATTGGGGGGGGCGACACGGTAAAATGCCTAAGTGGCAAAGGGACCAAAATCCAAAAATAAACAAAAAATCCCCCTCCCTCTCTTGATCCCAACTAGGAAGAGAGTGAGCAAAGTTAACAGGTAAGGAAGCAAATGGAATTCTTCCTAGAGCAACTTTCAGAGCTGCTGGTTTCACCGATGGAAAGGTCAAGAACAGTTCACAGGGATGAGCTGAGGTTTATAGAGAAGATATGTTTTTAAAGTAATAGATGGCTGCAAGGGGGTGGGGAGGGAGAGGCAAACGCATTATTGGAAATGCCAAATAAAATATATATCAAAAATTCCAACTGTCAGCCAGCAGGTCAGAGCAGAAAGAGCCCCTCTCTGTCTTCGTCCCAGCGATACTGAGTTCAGGGCTGTTTCTGCAGAGCTGCAGTCAAACTCCTTGAATAACAATTTATACTCTGGGAGGCTTGGAGAAGAAAGGTAGATTACAGAAATTCACTGTTGCATTCAAAACCCAAAGAACAGTGAAGCAGATAGAGAGAGAAGACCTAGTGACAGAGGTGGCCGCCAAAAAAGAGAGAAGGGGGAAGAGTAAAATAATTTGATTATTTTTTACTTGCTCAGGTCAATAATGTAAGAAAGAAAACTTTCAAATAATAGTTTAAAATACTGATTTGGTTTTATTCTAAAACTCCAGGCACCTCACATCTAACTTCTTATTTTAAAATTGCACTTTCTTTTCACCTGAAGGAATTTTTTGAATCAAAGTAATAATTAATATCTTTCTTCCAAACCAGCCAACAGAAACTCCACAAATAAAAATTAACCTTATAGAAAAAAAAAAACCCTGCTTAATCCAAAATACTCCAATTCAAAACATTAAAGTTACCAATAAGATAAAGGTTGGCTCTATTTGCTTCTCTAGCAAGGCATCAATTGTTTTAACTGTTGTAAGAAGACAAAAAGGATTTAAACACAGCGATTTTAATACACAGATTAACCCTTCAGACCTCACAGTTCTGAGGAATTTGAAGTTATCTGTGCTGAGGACACATAACTTTCCAGAAAAAAAAAAAAGTTGAAAAAAAAAGGGCACACAAGCTCCTTAAAGAAGAGGGACAAATTCACCTAAAATAAGAGTCTAGGTTCATAAATGTTCGTTTCAAATTGAATACTCTCCATAAAGTCAGTGCACTTTAAGAAACTATAGAGGGATTCAATTATTCTTTTAAAATCATAAATGTTCCCTATAATAGCATTTCATGTTGAGATGAAAAAATAAAAGGAAAAGTAGAAAAAAAGCAGTTCTCAGGAGTCTTGGGGATGCTCCAATAAGAAAGAGGTGATTAAAAACAGACCCTTAAATTTGAAAGGCCTGATTTCCCCTCCCATTCATCCCCACCCGATCAAGTCCCCTCCCTTTCACCTCTTTTTTTATACAGTGCCCCCACCTCCACTCTAGAGCTAAGTAGCCAATTTGGGATTCTGAAGAAATAGATTTCTGCATCCATATTTGTTCTGGGGCACTTGTAAAATGCGATTTGTAGAGGGTCTTTAGCCTTCTGATTGTCTTTGAATTGTTTTTACTGAAACAGATCTTTTGCAGTTAATGAGTCCCCACGCAGCTGGACAGCTCCTCTCGGACACTGAGAACTCTAACCCCAAAATGACCCCAATTTGACACCGCAAGATGAAATTTTACCGCCTGTTAAAACCATTTCCAGCCTGGGCAAAAGGAACTGACTGTTGACGGAGGTGTGTGCCGCCTTCTGCAACCCCCATCTAATGCCTGTCTCCCCAGCCTGCCCCACCTACTCTTCCTTTACCCCAAATGTGGGAGAGCAGATGAGCCTCGAAGCCCCGGTGGGGGTGCAGAGGCTGAGAATGGAGCAGCAGCATACTATCTGCCTAGACAATCAGAAAGCTTGTGCACCCCACTGCTTTGGAATAGCTTCTATCGGACTGCAAAATTGAGGGTTAGCGGAGCTCATGAAGTTCTTAAGTGTTTTTCATTTCTATTAACAAAACATCAGCAAGTTGGTGATTAAAAGCAACAGTCTTTTGAATTCATCAGATTGACCAAGAATCGACATCGTGAATCACCTCCAACTTGATCTGTGTGTAATTCACTGCATTTCGATGCTACTTTAAACTAACAGTTTCGTAAATTACATGCACCTAGGTAAGTGAAATCTCTTTAGTCGCATGAAATTTGGGGTTCTCCCCTTAAGCAACTGGCGAAGTTTTAAATGACAGATTTTTCCTCCAGGAGGACCTCACTTGTAACTAAGGTCTTTGGAGTTCATGATGATTGTTTGCTTGTTTTTTTTTCTTTTAACGGTATCTCAAAATGTCCTATTTCTCTCTCCCTCCCACATCTAACCAGACTGCCCCAGTTACTTGCTTTAATATATTCAATAAAATGTAAAAGAAGTTATGGAATATTAGAGAAAGAGAGAAAGAAAGAAAGGAATTTAGGTTAAAATGCCTTCTGCATTGCCCAAAGGATGAAAACACATGAAAACAGAGTTCAATTCTTTTTCTCTTGTAAAGCTCAAGATTATCATGGAATAACCAACCCATTACCAGCTGAACAACTGTTTGAAAATATAGAAATCATCGCTTGGTCTGAATTGTTTTTACTCAGATGCACTGTCATGGAAGCATTAAAAAAAAAAAACCTACTAATATACCTTTTTTAAATGAGGGCTGTAGGAATGCTACCTCACTTCACAGTATCATTATGAAAAGAAGCAATGGTTAAAAAAAAAAAAAAGCAGAAGGTAGCACGTTTGAACGTTTAAACTCTGCGATGCAGAGCTTCGAAGTTGATTTTTACAAAAGGGGGTTTATCAAGGAAATTGATTTTCTTTTTAAAAAGAAAAGTAATTGGCGCTTACTATACAAGATATTTAAAACAACAGTAATCCTATTGGCGACAACAAATACGCAATATTGAAAAAAAAAAAAAGAAGAAACAGTTAGAAGAGTAACAGCTGAAAAACTGAGTAACAGCTTAGCTAGCGGCATTGCAAGAGGACCATGGATCCACCAATATAGAGACCTTTGCAAAGTCGAAAATGCTCCGCAGCGAGACCAGTTTGGTTTTTTTCCTCTCTCATCCTTCCTGCCCTGGCTAAACTGAATTCGCATAATTGTTTCTTGTAATAAAATTCTGGAAGTCAAATTTTTCACTTCTTTTGCAACTTTTTTTTTACTCACCTTTTCTTATACGTCGACGAACAACTCAGCAACAAATAAGAAGGATGCTTTTAATCTTGGAGTCCTGGGGGGGGGAATGAGGGGGGGAGGACCCCCCCCCCCCCAACCTGCAGGTTTCTCACCGGTGGGCTCTTGCAGGCTTGAAGCCCGGATTCTGAGTGGCTGAAAACCTGGGGTAGACTCATCTCTCCCAGGCTCCGCGCGCGGGGCAGCCCCTGCTCCAGCCACCCTGGCAAATACCGAGTGGTCCGCGGCCCGGCTCCCTGACGCCGTGCTACCCTGGCGGCTGCCAGCCCCTCCGCACTATCTTTTTTTATATGTGAGGCCGATTTCCCGCAGACATCATTGTTATGATGGCTCATTTAATCAAACTGTTTAATTGCTCTGGTAATCACTATCATCATCACAGGTGCTCAATCATTCATCATTTTTGGAGGGCTTTATTGACCTCCGGAGCTCATTCCCCAGCCCTATTAAAACCGGGCCAAATTTCTCCTACTCCGCTTGGAGTCTCTGTAGGCTGCAACCTAAGCCCAGTTGAGAGTTGCCCAAAAGCTTACAGTGGGGGGGGGGGGGGAACGGGCAAACAAACAAACAAACAAACCTGTCTGCCTACTCTCTCTCCTACCCCCCCCCACCCCCAGACACTACATTATTCTCCTTGCGCCCTCGCTCCACCATCTCCCGGGAAGTCGGGTCAAAGCCCGGCGCAGAGGAGACGCTACTTTTTACTCTCCAGAATGGGTTCAAAGTTGGAAAAGGGGGCGGCTGCTGAGGAACAGTCTGCTTTCAATTCTCTGGGCCGGTGGCCCTTAGCCAGGGCGAGCGCAAGTTGTTGGGAGAGGGCACGCTCCCAGCTCTGGGCCGGCTGCTAGGCTGCCCAGAGCCTGGGGCCCTCGGGGTCTGCAGCGCCGCGCGCGCTGGGAGACCTTAGCTCCGCCCCTAGCTCCGGGCTCAGAGTGATTGACGCGCCGCTGCCGGGATAACCCGCCGCACGGAGGTGAGGCTGGTTGCAGCTCCAGCCACGGATTCGGCGAGACACCAGCTAAAACTACTTTCTATACAAATGATGAGGGGTAGTTACCTTCCTCCCCCCCACTCTCCTGGTTTTCATTTTTGGAAAACTTCATTCGGAGTCGGTCCCATCTTCTTGATCCCGCGAAACTGTCCGGTGCAATTAACAGTGCCGTTAGCCCGCGACACGGCGCCCTGGCCTCTGTGCCCCAGGCGACCACAACAAAGCTGGGCAGGGAGTGCCGGCCAGTCCTCGCCAGGCACCACTCTCTCTCTCTCTCTCTCTCTTCCTCTCCAGTGCTTCCCAGCTCTAAGTGGGATCCACTTCGGAGGCGCACACAAGTCGTGCACGCGCGTACACACACATATACACACACACACACACTCCCTTTGGCAACATCAGAGAACATCAAACACCCAAATGACTCCCACCCCACTTCCTCTCTCCTGATTCCACCGCGGCCCCCAAAGACTCTCCAGGGTGGCCCCTTGTCCGCACAGCTTGGAGCGTGTGCTCTTTGAGTTAAGCTGGTCTCCTCTCGTCTGGGGCGGGGAGTGGGGGGGATGGAATGTAGACAACAAGCGTCCTGGATCTGCACAGGAAAGAAAGTACCACTTAAAAACAAAACTCTAGTCGGACGGTGGTACGGTCTGCAGATTCTGCAGTCCCTGGGTGAAAGCAAAAAAAAGAAAGATTAAAAAAAGAGAAAAGAAAAAAAAGCCTTCGGGGCACGAAAGTCCGCTGGCAGAGGAGTAGGGGCTCGCGGAATTAAAAGGAACAAAAGCAAGAGCGCCATGCCAAACGTCCCCGTCACGACCCCGTTAGGCAGGAGCCGGGAGTGATGGGGAAATGACCTAGAAGTAAGTTTAAAAAAAAAATAAAAAATCTGAGGCTGTACCGTACTTTCCCTCTGGTTTTCTGCAGTTTTCCTCTCTGCGCTCTCCCTGTCCTCTTCATTCTCATTCTCTCTCTCCCCCCTTCTCTCCCTCCTTCTGTTCTCACGTGCGCGCGCGCGCACACACAGGCACGCGCGCGCGCGAACACACACACACACACACACACACACACACACACACACACACTCACTCCTCTTCCTCCCTCCTTCCCCCCACCTCCCCCCGCGCCGTCCCCGCGGAGGAGCAGCCTCGCTGATTTGCTCGGGTCTACCAGGTTCCTGCCTCCCCTCCCCCCCTCCCGCCCCCCCCACCCCAGTCTCTCCCGCCCCCCCAACCGGGGCAGTCCGATCGCACTCGCTGCATATCAGAGGCTCCGCGCGGCGCGCTCCTCCTCGCTCCCGCTCCCCACTCCCGGGATGTGTCTCCGCCGTACGACGGGCTATGGCCACCACGACTTCCGGGTTCCGTCATTTCGTTCTCCCGCCGCCGACCCGCGCCGCCAAACTGAGGCTCTTCTATAAGCCAGGCAGCAGCCAACCTGCCAACACCTACTGACACTCACTCATCTCCCAGAGAGAGAAAGAGAGCGCGAGAGAGCGAGCGCGAGAGAGCGAGCGCGAGTGAGAGCGAGCGAGCGAGAAAGAGAGAGAGGGAGAGACAAAATACCTACCAGGAAAGGGGGGGAGGAAGTCCAATTTTTGCAAACTATTCATTTTTTTTCTTGATTTTTCCCCCCTTGCTTTCTTTGAACGATACTTTAAAGAGAGAGGATCATATTATATATACCGCGGGGGCAAAGCTAAACGAGGGGGGAGGGGGGAGGAAAAAATTCAAGAAGCAGAAACCCCTCGCGGAGTTTACTGGAAGAAAAAAAACGGGTCTGAAAGATTCCTCCTCTTCATCATCATCAACCATCATTCATTCACTACCTTGACATTCCGGGCTTTGATTGACAGCTGGAGTGGCAAAAAGCCATGAAACACGACAGTTCGGTTACATGTGGGCTGCTGACGGGCCGCTCGTAACCTTCAGTTCGGGGGCTTGACAATTTTTTTTTTCTTCTTTTTCTTCTTTTTCTTTTTCTTCTTCTTTTTTTTTTTTTTCCAACTGAGGGGAAGAGAAGAGAAAGAGGGGGAAAGGAGGACCGAAGAGGAGGAGGAGGAGGAGGGGAGGGGGGAGGAGGAGGTGGAGGAGGAGGAGGAAGATCAGGAGGAGGAGGAAGAAGAGGAAAAAAGAGAAAAAGAAGAAATATCACAGGAAAAAAAAAAAACTTCGTTGTGTTGCCTGGGCTTTTTTTTTTTTTCTTTCCCTAAAAATAACATATTGGAGAATTGGGAGAAGTCTCCTTGGTTTGGAAAAAAAAAAAAAAAAAAGGAATCTTCAGCCTAGATCACTTTCTTATCCGGACTGGGATATTAAATATACGACACATCCAGGAGTTTATTGGAGCGCAGACTGATGGCGCAAAGGGTAGGTTTAAATCTCCAACACTTACCTAGATATAAATCCTCTCCTAAGAGGGGCCTGTCCCGCTGCCTCCTCTCCCTTCAACGCTGCTGCTGCTGCTCGCTGCTTGATGATGGCGGCCAGTATTTAAAAAAATAGCAGCAAAATTATTCATCGGCTTCTTTCCCCCCCGTGCCTCTGCGTGTGTGCGAGTGTGTGTGCGTGCGTGTGTGCGTGTCTGGGCGCGCGTGTTTCAGCGCTGTGCGAGCGGGCGGGCGGCGAGTGCGTGTGAGTGGTGTGTGTGTGTGTGTGTGTGCGAGTGCAATTGTTACACGCTTTCGCCTCGCTCCAGCTTTTACCCCAGCAGCGCGATTCCCCCGGTTCTCCTGCTGCCGCCGCTGCCGCTGCTGCGCCGCTGCCGCCGCTGCTCCCGCGGCTCCGGGCGGGCACCGGCTGCGTAGAAGCCGCCGCCAGGGCCGCCGCTGGGGCCGCGCTGCCGCAGCCGCTGCGCGGCCGCCTAGACTAGCCTGGGCTGCTTGTTTTGTCTCTGAAATTGACAAGGACGCAGGGAATCCGCTGCTAAATAATGTTTCTGGTAACTTTCACGTTATTCCCCTCCCACCCCCCCCCACCCTCCGCTCCCTGCCCCCGGGGAGGCACTGGCCCCAGTCTTCCCTCGTCCTCGGCGTTCTCTTCCTGATTATTAGCGTTTTTCTTCTCTTTATTTTGTTTCATTTCGCCTTTTGATTTATTGGATCCTCTGGAGGAGGCGAAGGGGGGTTAGGGGTGGGATCCGGGGCTTCCTCCTCACACTAACTCCACTTCTCCCTCGGTTGGCTCGCTACGGTTCTGCTGCCTCTGGCCGGAGCGGGACCTCCCGGCGCCGGCTCAGCCCCCGGCCTCACCGCCCCCTCTCCCGGCTCTAAACGCTGCTCTCGGTTCATAATTTTTCATTTTTTTTAAAAAAAATTTAAGAACACCCCCCCATCCCCAACTTTCAACTCCGTTGTTTCGGCTGGTTTGGTTTCTTGTATGTTCAACTTGTGCTCGGTACTCTTCTCCTTTCTGACTTTGTTTTTATTTTTATTCTCCTCTCTCTTCCTCTCCCGTCCCCTCCCCCCGCCTCCTCCTCCTCCCTTCTTTCCTTCCCTTTCTCCCCGTCTCTCATTCTATTCCTTCCTCACTTCTCTCCTCGCTCTCTTCTCCCTACTTCTTTTCCTGTCTCCCCTCGCTCTCCTGGTTCTCGATCACCTCCTGCGCCCCCCGCCCCTTTGCCGGGTTCTGCCAGTACGATGAGCTGCCCCACTACGGCGGGATGGACGGAGTAGGGGTGCCTGCTTCCATGTACGGAGACCCGCACGCTCCGCGGCCGATCCCGCCGGTTCACCACTTGAACCACGGACCGCCGCTCCACGCCACGCAGCACTACGGCGCGCACGCCCCGCACCCCAATGTCATGCCGGCCAGCATGGGATCCGCTGTCAACGATGCCTTGAAGCGGGACAAGGACGCGATCTATGGGTAAACTAACCCCCACCCCTCCTGGCCCAGCATACCGTGTGTGAGGGTGTGTGCGAGTACGTGTTTGTCTCTGTGGGGGATGAGAAGGGTGGACGACCAAGTGGGGAGTTGTTTCTCCTTAGGGTAGGGGGGCGGAACCGCTTGCCTGAAGAAAGGACAGCGAAGGGGGCCTGCTTTTCTACCTCTTTAATGTAAGTCCGGGGGCGAGTGGGCTTCTTTCAACCCCACGGCCCCGTCACTCCGGACCCTACAGCGGGGAGTGACTGAGTCCTCAGAATCTTGCCAGGGCCTTCTCCCGAAGGACGGGATTCCTGGCCAAAGGACGCAGAGCTGGTCCTTTCAGGCTCCATAACAGAGGCCTTGACGAAGGAGAAAGTTTCTTGCTGCTGAGGAGCAACTTTTTTCTCTTTTCTGTTTCCTACCGAGAGCCTGGGAATCACTAAATGCTGCTTGAGCTAGGATCAGGGCTGCTTCTGTCGGCCAGGAAGTCCTAATCACTCTCTTCTTAATTCTCTGTAAATAAAGGGGGCAGACCTTGAAGTGCAGCGGGGTGGAAGGGACTGCTGCTTGCAGAGAGCCGCTCTTAGGGAAGTTGGGGAGACGGCTGGGAATTATTTTAAATGCTAAGAGAACTCGGGGAGGGATGGGGGTGCATGGGCGAAACATATCCCACTCCAGCTCTGCCAGCTGAGGGTAGGTGGGGAAGGCTGCGGGATGCCAGAGGGGAGGGGACGACAGCAACTGTGCCTGAAGCCAGAGGCCGCAAGCATCCCAAGTGTAGCTAAACCGCCCGGAGGAACACAAAGGGCAGACGCGCACGCACACTTCCAAGTTTTAACACTCGATTTATTTATTTTTGACTGCTAAAGAAATGTGGTCTCTGGAAGGAAGCTCTTCAGCGTGTACCACTCCTATTATTTTGGCCCCCACACGCAGGGCTTTATTAGGAGGGGAGCAAACAAGTTTATATATCGAAGAGGGTGGAGAGGTTAGACGAGCACTCTCTTCGATTTAGATGGAGAAAATATCACTCAGGGTGTGTGTGTAGATGAACCGTGGGCATCCTCTGAAATGCCCATTAAGACGCAGAGTTAAAGCAATGCTGGATTTCACAGAGTGTTCCTCTCTTGGGAGGTCAGGGCAGGGTCTCAGCGGTTGGTGGAGCGGCCTCTGTAGTGTGGGGAGTGGGTCTGGATCAACTCCGGGCTCCAGACTGCCTGAGCTCTTTGGATCTTTCATTACGTTCCAACCGAGGCTCTATTTCCTTGGCGGGCTAAAGTGGCTAGAGGCTTCTCAGACCAGATCTGAGGGAGTCCTGAGCCGAAGGAAAGGGCCCGGTCGTTCCCCCCCACCCCCTTTCTGTTTCTGGCCCAGACTCCGCTGGCTGAGGAAGGGTTGTAAAGTGTGGTGCGTGCCTGTTGTATTAAAGAAGGAATCCGAACCCTCCAAACTTGTTGATTACAGTTCTTGCTCCTTCCCCTCTGCACCCCGTCTCCGTGTGTGTGTCTCTGCGTGGCGCTGCCCGTTAGGCACCCGTTGTTTCCTCTGTTAGCTCTGGTCTTTGAGAAGTGCGAGCTGGCGACCTGCACTCCCCGAGAACCCGGAGTGGCCGGCGGAGACGTCTGCTCCTCCGACTCCTTCAACGAGGACATCGCGGTCTTCGCCAAGCAGGTCCAACCTTCTTGACCCACTCCCCCTCCTGCAGCCTCCCACTCCCCCTCCCCTCCCCTCCGAGCTTTACTTGAAAGAGGAGGAAGAGGCAGGGACACCCGATCTGTTTCTCCGGCCCAGTCCGCGCTCTAAGCCTCCTCCCCATCCTTGAGCCTGGAGGCGAATTGGAAGAGGAGATAAATATGGGTGTTTGTTTTTCCCCCCAGCCAGGAATACAGGGGCTCGACCCTCGAATTAAAGTTGACCTGCTCCTAATCTGGGGCTTGGCCTTTTCCCCCGCCTGCAGCTACTTGAGCCAGAATTGGGGATAGGGGTTCGAGGGCCCCAAGAGCGCCCAGGAGGGAAGGAAGCTGGGCGCCTCTCGGGGCGATAGGCGCCGGCGCGGAGGTGAAGGAGGCTTCGAAGCCCAGCCGCGTGGACGGCAGGAAGGAGGTACCCCGGCCCACAGAACGGCCCGGAGTCCTCGGCTACAGCTTAGCGGTTCCCGGTTCCCCTTCATGGGGCCAGGACCTGAAGGCCCTGATTCTTTTCCAGGCCTCCACTCTTTTAAGGCACTAGTTTGTTTCAGGTATTTTACCAAAGCCCCTCGCCTCTTCGCCACTGCCCTTTCACCATCCCCGCGCACACACTACAGTTTAGGCGGTTGACAGGGTTTTTCTTTTACAAGGAGCGGTAATTCATGCTGCCTTTCCCTGCTTCCTATAGGTTCGCGCCGAAAAGCCACTCTTTTCCTCAAATCCAGAGCTGGACAATTTGGTAAGGTTCACCGTCGCTTGCCTTTCCCCAGCCTGGGCCCCCTCCCTTGACCAGAAGCACCCGTCCAGCCCCAGAGCTCCAGGGGGTTCGGGCCGAGCCCTCTGGAAGTTACCAAAGCGCCGGGGAGGAAGACAGGAGCTGGCAGCCCCCGCCAGGGAGCGGGGAATAAGGGCGGGTTGGACGTCGGGAGGAGCAGAGCCCAGGGCGGCAGCTTGCGGGGACGCGACGCCGGGAGCGCCGGCAGGGGATGCGCCCCAGGTCTCGGCCCCGGGAGTGAGGCGGCGAGGAGGGAGTTGTTTCCTCTGTTTGCTGGGGCAGGCGGTCGGGCCCGGGGCAGCTGACCCGAAGGAAGTAACCACTGGCGCGACGGAGGGCGGGCCGGGGAGGTGGGGAGTGGGGTGGGGGGTGGGGTGGGGTGAGGTGGGGTGGGGGGCAGGCCGGCGCAGGCCACTTTTAGGTGCGATTCTTTTGCTAATTTGCGCGATTTCAATATTAAAAGTAGTTAAATCCGCTTTCAAAGGCCCTGCCTCACCATTCATCTTGAGTATTTCCTTCTTTAGTAAGGACGGATTTCGCAGGGTGTGCGGTTCTAAAAAGCTTTCTCTCTCCCCTGAGAAGCGACTTTTTTTTTCTTTCTTTCTCCCTTTTTTTTCTTTTCTTTCTTTCTTTCTTTTTTTTTTTTTCTTTTTTAAAATTTGGCCTGAGGTCGAGGAAGGAGACGGTGAAAGAGGACTCAGGCGGGGAAAGAAGGCCTGTCCCTAGGAAAGCAGCCCTTACAAATAGCTCCGTTAACATGAGGTGCAAAGACATCAAATGCTTCGGCTCAGGTTGAGTCGGAGTCCTACTCCGTAGCCAATGAGCCAGAGATGATCCGTAATCACTTGGTTTTTCTGACGATTTCTTAATGTGTGGGTTTTTGCCAGGCCAGTTGCCTGCGTCTTCTCCCCAGTCCAGTTCCCTGACCATCCCCCATTATAAACCTCACGGGGGTCACCGAGCCTTAACTCCTCACTCTGAACTTTTCTTTCAGATGATACAAGCAATACAAGTACTAAGGTTTCATCTTTTGGAGTTAGAAAAGGTAAGAAGGAAACGACACTCCCCGCTTTGATTTAGTCACTTCCTTCTCCTGGTCGAGTCGGGATGTTTTTAAACAAACCTCCAGTCTGAGGAGTTTGAGCACCTGGAGAGATTTTGAGGAACTTGTTACCAAGTCCTCCTTCAAATTGCTCCTCAATCCAGGGGCTCAGAGGATGAGTGAATTAGGACAGCCCTGCCTTTTCAAGTAGCCACTCCTCCCCCCCTTTCCCCCCAGGCATTCAGGATTATTTTGAAATGCAGCAAACCATTTGTGTTACTGGACGTCCAGCCTGCTTGCATCTCTATTAGGCCCAGAGCGGGTGTTAGGTGCAAGCAGAGGGAATCATCCTCGCTAGGGTGTCTTTACATTGCTCTATGGCTCAATCACTTTCCCCTGGAAACATAGAGAATTCCCAGCTTATTGAATGGCAAATGCTAATGTTGTTCCAGTATTCTAACATTTTGATGTTATCATCAAATCGGATTTTCCTCCCTGGACTCCAAGTCTGAACCCAGTTGCTTCCAGTCCTTCTTCTGCCCCCTTCACTGTAACTTGTTGCTCAGGGAAGTCTCTGGAGAATAATATCTGCTACAACAATTGCTCTATTGTTTCCTCGCCTTCAACTATTACACCCATTAATTAGAATTAGTTTGGAAGACATGGCACTGTTGCTCTTTCCAAATGTAAGCTTGCAACCTGGTATTTTTTTTCCCTTGAAAAATGAAACAAAACAACAACATCAACAATTCGAGCTGAACCCTCCACCATTACCCTCCTAGGTCCATGAACTGTGTGATAACTTCTGCCACCGGTACATTAGCTGTTTGAAGGGGAAAATGCCTATAGACCTTGTCATTGATGAAAGAGACGGCAGCTCCAAATCAGATCATGAAGAACTTTCAGGCTCCTCCACAAACCTCGCTGACCATGTAAGTCTGTGAGCCTTTGGCATTCATTTAAGACCACTGGGCAAGGCAATTTTTAAAAAATTTGTTGTCACCTCTAGCTCCATGACTTAGTTGTCTTTTTAAATAATTTAGTCTCTCTGGGGGTCTCTTTCATACTGTTTCTGCCAATACCTTTCACCTCTGTTTCCCCTTTCTTGGACCCCATCCTTATTTATGTGGAGAATGGCATTGGGGGGGGGGCACAGGAGTTGATAGAGTGATTTGTGCTCTTCATGTGTAAAGTTTCCTGGATTTGGTGACTTGAGTGTTAGCAAATTGTCTGTTTGATATGGTGGCTGCTGCCTTTTCTGCTTTCTCAACTCTGTAATCAGTGCAGCAGGGAAAGAGTCAGGAAATCTAAGCTGGACAAGATGGGGAGAGAGGACTGATGGAAAAGAGAATTGAGGAGGGAGGGCTGATACCCTCGTCTCTCACAGAGATGACAATTCTGAGAATTATTGGCAGTCTTGCATTGCATTCGAAATAAAAGGAATGAACACATTTTAGTTCTCAGAGTTTTTGCTGTATAGAAACTTATTGTCAGTATATGGACTTATTGCCAAGGCCCGAAGTATCTTCATAATAAAAGACAGTAACCTTGATGAAACAAACATTAACAATGTATTAGAGAAAGCTGAAGGGAGTTGTGATTGAGTAATAATAGGTTAGTGGTTGAATTTTAACACTGAAACAGTTGGTGAATGAGGACAGAGAGTGTAGTAAGGAGGGACTGTGTGTGTTAGGCCAGGAAGGGAGATTTCTTTTATTCTCTCTGTTTTTAATCTTATTTTGGAACCCATCTAGTGAGTCTGATGCTTAAAAAAAAAAAAAAAAGCATATGTAGTGAGATTGAAAATTTGAAAAAGAAGCAAAGAGAAGAAAGATTGCAGCTGGTAGGCAAGGCAAGAGTGGCGAGGTTAAAGAGTGGGTGTGAACAGCAGTTTATTTATAGGAACTCAAGCCTGGGGGTGGGGGACAGGGTGTCTATAGATTACAGTCAATTAAACTCACAACCTAAATGATATAGGCTATCGGCTAATAACTTGGTGGCTGAAATATTAATTTAACATTCTGTGGAGTTAAATGAGCATCGGAACTTGAAGGCCATTTGTACCACTATCCTTACCTCCCATCCTTGGGTGTTAAAAGGAATGAGATGAGATGCCTTGAGAATAAGTTTCTCCTCCTCCTGCCCCCCAAAGTTTTGAAAATATACAGTCACAGATTTTTATTATTAGCCAGTGTGCTATGTGGAAAGAACACACAGAGCTTAAGAACAAAAGTCAAAAAAAGAAAAAAAAAAAAAAAGAAAGAAAAGAAAACCTCAGTCCCAAAGTCCAGTTCTGAGATAGAATAAATACCACAGTGTTGAAAGCTCCTGTGCCTGTCCTTACTCCTGGTGTTTTTCATCACGATGGGAGAAACTTTGGGGAACTCTTTCATATATTGAATGTATTAACTGAAATCAGAAGGGTGCAACAAGCAGCTATGGAAAGTTTATTTGCTGATATGTGTCTATACAATGTATGATTGTAGTCCATGAGGCATGACACTATCTTAGAAGTATTCTTGTTGTTGTTGTTGTCATCATATATTTGTTTATGTTCATTGCTTCCTGTTACTAAATTCACCTGATCTTGCACTACTGGGGGGGACTGGGAAGGAATCTAGTTATACAGTTTGTAGAATGAGAAGTTCACAGTTGTCTGAAGCCAAAAGCTTTTCTTGTGGCAGTTCCAAGGGGTCTTGACTACTTGGTTTTCTAGAACAGTTTCTTGGCAACTGTCTTTTCAAGTGGATGTATGGAACTAGAGCATGCTGATGTTTACATAGAAGAGATAAGATAAACGAGGCTGTTTAGAGTATTGGCTGGTAGATGATGCCAACTTATGGAAGTATTGTAATATTAAATTACACTCAAGAAGGAAGTTGTACCTAAGAAGATAGTGCTTTAACAATGTAACAATCATCATCTTCAGATAAAAGAGTCAGCTGTAACATTTGTGGCATTTCTTTTAGGCCCCCAATCAAGTAAATATGACAACTGATTTATTTTGAACCCATGAGGGCTTGCCACCTCAGTGGGCATCATAATTCAAAGCCTTTTATTTCCTAGAGTCTGAACTATAACATTTTTACTTTAGCCCCCTGCTATTTGTTTTGAAAGGAAGCCATAATTTGTTCCACCAGCAAACCGAGTGGGAAATGGTGAAGTTTGCCCCAGACTTGAATTTTATGCAGGAGGTGAGAGAAAACCTTGGAGAGTTTCTTACCACTTTTGATACTTCTCTACCATAGGTATATAGAATCCATTCATTTCCAGCCACCTGCTCCCCTCCCCCAGCAAAATGAGTCCTCTTATGCTTCAGTGTCTTGTGCAAGCTTACCCTCCTCCCTCCATCCCTACCCCAGCCACAAAAAAAGAAAAAATACATCAGACCCATTACCTGAAAAGTGGTACAAGTGGGACATTTTCAGCATGTAAATGTGTCCAATTTGAATCTCCAGGTTTACTTTTTCATTTGCTTTGATATGCATATTTAATACATTGCCCCAGGCTGGATCTCATTTGGTGCACACTGGTGCCGGGGTTATGATGAGCCACTTCAGAAGGACCAAGACAGCGTGTTGTTTTCTCTGGTTTATCTGTTGGCCCACTATTCTGATCTACTGGCGTCCTCGTGGTTTTATTTGCACATGAAATGCTGAGAGCATTTCAACTTATTGGCTATGAATAATGACAGCTAAAAAAGAAGTGTAGTTTAATTTGTTGTGTGCCAAGGTTTCTCTTCTGGAGGTGACAGTTTGTGACAGCTGTTTGACACCCCCAAAACACATACACCTCTATCCTTATTAAGTGGTATCAAGCTACTTTGTGTGCATGTGTATGTGAGTGAATGAGTGTGTGTGTGTGTGTGTGTGTGTGTGTGTTCAAGGAAGAAGCAGACAGGGAGAGAGAGAATGAAAGAGAAAAGAAAGAACAAGTGTGTGAGTCTGTGTAGTGGAAAGCAGAGAGAGAAGCATCAGGAGCAGAAATTAGGTACCAAAATAGCTTTTAATTTTGTTATTAAAAAATTAAAAAATAGAAATGTATAAGAGTAATTTATAGAAATAGCTGAAAAGCAAGTATTTTTGGCAAAGTTTTAATACTGAGTTTTATATACTATTACTTAGTAAATCCGGCTATCATGCTGATTTCACATTGCATAATTTTATGTAAATAATCCGATGTGACATAGGTGCATTAAGACAGCCATAATGCCTTACCTCCTATATATTACATTCAGGAAAGATACTGAATTTGTTCATTTCTTATTGACTCTTACATGATGGGCATAGTGATAAACGTAAGTTTGGGATTAAATAGAAAATAAAATTTGCAACATTGGCTACTGTTTTGTCATGTTTAGTATATTCATAGTGAATGCCTGCTAATATTTTTAACATAAAGCATTTTCCCTTCTATTCTTATTATAACATAACAGTAATTGTTATGGGTAAGAAACAGCTATTGCAGTATTCTTTGGAATATATTGGGGGAGAAAAAAATATGATGGTGAAAAGAAATAGAACTATTTTCCTGCTGCAGTTCATATTAAGCTTCCCAGACTTTCAAATTTATTATGTTTAAAATAAACATGTCAAGAAACCAATTCTTTTTTTTTTAAAGTTTCAACTTGAAAACTGTTGTAGAATAACCATGTTTTTTCTAGTCTGTAGTATTTCTGAATAGTAGGTGTTATCTATATTTTTTACTTTACCAAATTTTAGATCATCTTTAGATCTAGAGCAGACAGATGAAATATGTATATTTGTATGTGAAGATTACCTATCTTTAGATCAAGTTTAGATAAGCGAAATATATTTGAAATTTATTCTCTCACCTAAGCTCCATTCACCTGAAGTGCGTACAGTTATGTTGTTATTCCCAATTAATGTTCATAAGGAACTACACATTTTTTTTTGGACGTATTAAGTATAGAGAAGAAAATAGAATTATATCTACTAACAGTGAATGGGAGGTGCCTTAAAATTGACTGGCTCTGATAATCTGACTAACAAAAGAAAAATTATTTTCATTTCTATGAAAGCCGTAATTTAAGTGAAGATATACTATTGTATTCTTTTGTATTTCTGAGTATGTCAAATGTATTTATGTCTAGGCAGTTTTTTAAAAATGGATTAAGTCAGAGGGGAGAACCCCCAGAACCTTGTTCTGGACAGAATACAGGCAAGTGTCTTAAAAAATCAGCTGAGAGTGGGCAGCAAGGAGAAAGGGAAGTTTGATTGATTGGCCTATAGACTATCAAGAGCGAAAAAGAGACTTGAAAATAATATTAATAATATGATTGAGTTATTTTATCAGAGAGTTTCTTATGTTCTAGTGTAAGATGAGACCTCATGATATGTCATCCAAGGGCTCTGGGTATCTGTTTTAGAAAGTTCTACCTCTGAGCTGTCCACTAACTCAAGGAGATGTTGCTAGGGGGCATGGGTTTCTGTTGTTGCCGTCATGTAGTTTCTGGTGGTTGATGACTTTTCTGTCAACTTCCCATCAAGAATCATTATGTTAGTGAAATCATTTAGGTTGTGCAGTTGGAGAATGCTTTCAGTGTAACTGTGACAAGATGGAATCAAACCAAGGTGCACTTGACAATCATGGGCATTCACTATGGGATTAACGTTTTGATATTTCAGAAATTCATTTCCCATTTTTTTTCAGGCTGACCCTTTTATGGAATATCCTCACACAATTCAGAATTAGAGGAAACATTGTATAACATGATAGTGCACCAACAATAGAAGACATTTCTATCTTCTCTAAAAGTTACTCCATTAGACAGAGGAGGAATCATTTGCAAAGAGTACTTGCCACTCTGTGAGAGATGCTCACATATTAAGCCCCAGAACTTAATAGAGAGGGGAAGCAGGGAAATGAGAGAGAGAGACCCTGGCTCTATTTACATTTTTAAAGAGTGAGTACGTGTTCTGAAAGCACACACAGTTCTCCTGAGTTCTTGTGTCAACTTTTGAATAACGAAATTGAAATTCCAACATTTTTTTCCAAACAATGCAATTAACATTTTTAACTTTTGCGGGCTTGAATAAGTCTTCATCTTATTTTTAAAAATAGTTTGTGCATAATATTAATTAGGAGTTAAAACACCTTAAAGTCATAGGAAGCGTGTAAGTTGTGTTAGTTATGTGTTCTGAATCAAGCATACCTTGCCTTTGTTGTTTGAACATCTCAGGTCAAATTAGTTTTGCCTGCTCCGTTTGCTCATTGAAATATCTGTATATGTTGATGATTACTTTCTACCCATAAGCACCTATTCTGAATTACTTTCCTGTATTTTCCAAGTTTATATAGTATTTTTGGCTTGGTGTTTTTTAGCGTGTATTAGTTGTGTCAGGTCTAGAGAATCAAATGCTTATTTTAAAGTGCTTTTTAATAATAGAAGAAGTGGAAGTGACTTTATGGATTATTTTGTCTGACTTCCCAGTTTTAAAGGGAGAAGGGAAACAAGTCCCAGGAAAATGAGTTCATCACTTGCTTAAGGTCACATGACAATTGGAGGTGGCACCCTCGAGTCAGTTCCAATCTAAGGCTCTTTCTCTTACACCGCATCCATTGAATCACCTTTTATTTTGGGATCTAAAATAAGTTTCAGATTATTTTAGGTAGAACTTGTATGTACTATGGCTTCTTCTTTTTTTCTTCCTATTTGAAGCCTAATACATTTTACTTCCCCATTCAGCTGTGTATGTATTTGGAAGTGCTTATACATTTCACTCCAGTATCTATTCAAAACCACGAGCTGTGTGGACTCATTTCAACAGGGAAATGCCACCAACTCATGGGGACTTACTTATTAAGTATTATCCTATAGGCAGGTCCCCCACAGAAATGCCGTAATGGTGTAAAATGCTACAATTTCCACCATATCTTCAATCTCAGCAAAAGAGGCGCGTGGAGGATTTGCTTTCTCTGCCTGGAGACGCCTGTCCTGTGCTCTTTCCTAGATTTAGCAAAATTCAATGATGATGCTAAATCAATTTTTTTTTTAACTTTCAAGGGAGAAAACACTGGAAGAATTTTGTTTTCTAGGGGAAGCTGTGTGTAAATGAGAAACGGAGGAGAGCAGCAGAGTGATCTCTTGTGGCCCCCCTTCTACAAGGCCTCCCCATCTTGTCGCCTGCTTTTATATTAATTACAACTTGCATTATCAGCTGTGAGTCTGCAGCCCAGCAAATAGAAAATACTGCCCCTGGAGACCTAGATTCTTGTATCTATTTTCCATCTCCTTCTATTGTGCCCCACTCAGTGTTCACTGCTTTTCTCCTGCTAACACTGCTCTTTAACACAATTACGTAAGAGCAAGAAGAGTACCATATTGGACTCCCAGTTATTAAAGCTACTGGGAATAGAAACATGTTTCCTGCTCGCCCTCGGGTGTCTTCATGATACTTTTGACTTAAGAACAGGATATATATTGTGGAATGCATGTACCTGATGACCCACCCACACGCATGCATGCAGAGAGCACGTCTCTCTAGTTTTCAACGTACGTCATGTGTTTTACATGCTTTCATATGCCACTTTGGTTCCAAGATTCACTAAACTTCTGCATATAATTTGGCAGAAAGCCAGGCAATTATTCTTGAAGGATGTAAACTTGGAAACTATCTAGGGAGAGAAGAGAAGAAGAAGAAAGGAGTTGCGATACAAACAAATATTTCCGTCTAAGAACAGACCAGTGTTATGGGTAAAGGACTATATTTTAATCTATCCATGTCACTTCCAGTGTTTTATGACCAGGGAGGTAGCAATTTTTTATTGACCAGATCATCAATATTTATCTTTGTGTGTGATCAAATCACCATAGTGGAACTGAATACAGACAACGTTGGGGTAACTCCTCAGCCTGGAAACCCCAGAGGGATTCATCTGTTTTTCCTAGTTTCAAGTTAGATGAATATTCTGGCACTAGCCTGTATCAGTCTCTCAGACTAGAGCCTAATGCTTGAGACACCCTGGAAATAAACATCTTGTGACATTTTTTGGGGATGGCATTTTTGAGGATGTGAGAGAGATAAGAGGGGAGAGACAGGGGCATGATAGGTTAGCTAGTAAACTTGAGCCAACTTCAGGGCTAGACTGAAAATCCAAGACCCAACTCATTTGGAGGAACCAGCTGCTCTTAAAGTAATATTTGCTTACGGGTCTTATTATTTTTCTCCCCTTTAGTTTAGAGACCACCTACTCTAGAAAACCATGGAAGGAAATCAAATTAGTGAGCCCCGACTTTAAAACTCAGTACAAGTTTGACTGATAGGGGCAAACCAGTGGTTTCAGTTGGAGAAAGTCCTTCTGAGTGATCCCTTCAAATCACGATAGTGCCCAAACGGAAAGCTTGCTCAAGCTTCATTTGAACAATTTGGATGAAATGTGCCTTAAAACATAGGTGAGGTGTTAGTGGTTAATTATTGCAATTTTCATGAGAGGCAAGGAGCTGTTATAGCAGCCAGTTTAATAAAAAAAGAAAATGCAGTGCATAAAATTCACATCACTTGCTGTGTATCTTGAAAAGTTTAGCTTAGGTGACTGTGTTGCAGTAATTGCATTTTCTAAAAGAAGACTCTAGCTGGTATTGTGGCAGGACTAAACTCACACCATGCTATTGTTTCTTTCTTTCTTTCTCTCTCTCTCTCTTTTTTTTTTTTTTCCATGTAATTCTTCCAGCTCTTTATCTGGTTACCATCCGGCAAACAGCTGACACGAATAGGCTGCAAAGCTTGAAGAACCCCTGTGTTCTGTTTGCTTTTAGCTTGAAACTATTGGAGTGGTTTCTAACTTAGATAAAAAGAGACATCACAGGCACGACTTTGTCTTAATACAGGCAGCAGAGAACCTTGGGTTTCATTTTATTCTGCTCAACTTCAGTCACTGATCTACTTTCGAAAGCGTACCTTTATAGAGCTATACCTGTGCTGTGTTTATAGTCACAAAATTTCAGCTTTGGGTTTTCCGTTTGAATCAGTTGCTTGCCTGATAGCAATGCCAGCAGCATGATTTGATATAGATGTTATTAATCCCTAGAGTTTTGGGTCATTTCACCATCTATCAAAAATGCTAAATATTAATTTCCAGTAGTTTACAGCAGATCTCTAGAGGAAAACAAATGTCTTGTTGTTGTTCCAAATGAGATTTGTTCCCTATGTTGTCTCACCTTGGTTTCTTGATTTTTATCTTGGTCAAGTTTTATTTCTGTTTGTACATTGTAGAGTTGAAGCAGAGAAAAATGAGAGACTGATTTTTTTCCTGGGTAAACTTTATATAATGACAACACAGCAAGACTATTTTTCAGATGGTCAAGATTTCAGCCCGTTGCCTATAGGCAGGTCAAACTAAATCCTTATTTACCAATTCTTGTAAGAAGAAATAGTGTACTTTGAGAGATTGCTGAATTTTAAAATTATTTTTCCCGAAAATATTCCTGCCACCCCCTGCCTCCATGAATTAACTTACCAGTAGATCTGTGGACTTAGTTGAAGTCATCACATACAGGTGACAAGGGTATAGCTCTGACCTTAAGGCTGGTCTGTTTCATGTGCTGTTCATACTCTCTGTTTCTGTCAGAGGAAATTCCATCTCTTGCCTGCCTTCATGTGGTGCTGATAAACTCCTTCCTGTACATTAGAATTCCTGTTTTCCTTTAAGCAACAGCAGGGTATTGGGAATGATCAGGAAAGGGGAGGAGGAACACAAGAATACACTCAGCAAACTATCAGGAGCTATAACTCTTGGCTTATCTTCTGTGTCCTTTAAAATGAACAGTTCTTCCAAGAAAAAAACACTGCTCTGTGACTAAACCTTCCATGCAGCTGAAATGGAAGTCCTCTTCGGTTTATTAGATCCATAACAGGTCATAGTTGTTTCACTTTTTGGATTGTGGTTTGTGCAGATTAAAGAAGAAGGTATCGACGCAGTGATTAATGTTAATTGTCTCTGATGGTTGCATAATCAGTGGACAATAATTTTGAGTTTTTCAGGCTGTTTTAGGGCAATGCATTTGCTGTGAAGGGCTGTCTCATGCACTGTGCAGTCTGACTTTTTACAGAAGTTTTTGAGTTTTGTAGATGTGAATGTTCTGAAGTATTTGGTATCCAAGAGCATTGAGACCTATTTCTTGGAAGAATGTGCCTTAATTCAGATAATAGACTTTTAGATGTTTAAAGAGACTTTTTTTCTAACTTTAAAAATCAACTTTATTGAGGTAGAATTTGTATATAGTAAAATGCATCCATTTAAAGTGTCTATTTCAATTGGTTTTAACAGATGTATATACCAATATAACCACCACTTCATCAAGATTCTAGAGCATCTTTTCTTCTTTGGGGGACCTATTGCTGAAAAGATAACATACTATAATGTGACATCTATGTACAGCCCGTTCCACAAATACTAATATGTACACTTTTTTTTTCTCTCTCTCTGCACCTTTCCTCTTGTTTCCTCATTTATGGCTGAAATGGTAACTGTGGAAAAATTCCTCGGCCTCCTGACATCAGAATCCTGCATCTTGGCGAGACCACGATGATGCAACTTCCACCCACTCAGCAGGCACCCCGGGGCCCTCCAGTGGGGGTCATGCATCCCAGAGTGGAGACAACAGCAGTGAGCAAGGTACAAGGTCGAGCATTTTCCTTGTGCAAAGGGGGCGTGACGAAAGTAGCTTCAGCATTTTCTGATATTAGTACATATGCCTCCCTGTAAACAGGAAAGTGGCAGGTTAGGGGTATAATCAGCTGATGTTTAAGGAGACTGTATTTCCTTTCCCTAATTTACATTACTTAACAACAACAACAAAAAAAAAACAGCCAAAGTGAGATGTCTAATCTTTAAGCGGGCCTTACAATAACAATTGATTAGTTCTGCCAATTCCTTTACAAATTTGGTTATCTACACTTTACTTCTGCGTGTAAGTAAATAGAATGACAGATCTACTTTGCCACTATGAGGTAGTAGTTTGAATGATACTATAAATAGGATATTTTAAGGGTTTTCTATAATTAATCAAGCAATGATGCCGCTAAGGCACACACATTCCAAAAATTTGTTCTCATTAGCTCTGATGTGTGCAGGAATTTTATATGGAATTGTACCTTGGAAAGATGAATTTTGAAATTCTTAGATCATTTGTCCCCATTTCCATTCAGCTGACAGGGTGACTTTTGTCCCAAATCCTAAAAATTAGAATAATCAGAAGGCAAGGGGGGCATCAACATCAGATGACAAGGAAGCCTAGAGTAATATAGAATAAATTTTTACCATTTAAAAGTCACCTGTTGCACAGAAAGCAGTTATATATTGGTAGAGATGACTCTTCTATAGCTAAAATGATAATTTAAAAGAAGATGCATTGTTGAATGTGGGCCAGGAAAGTGTATAGATGTTGCTTTTTAATATTTTACATTAGATGGTGTCTGATCTCCTAGGTCTATTTCATCTCTATTATGACTATGTTTATGGCCACAATATTTAAGCATTATATAGTCTTCCAAGTGGAGGACAGTTTAACAGCCTGAGCTGTAGCATATATGCCATTTAAAAGAGGATGGTTGATGTAGGGTGAATGGCTTTACTCCTCCAAGTTTCTGGCCATGGATTTTGGATTCCTGGCATTCTAGAAGAGTCTAGAAAACCCTCCCTTCTAGGATGCCATTAGGTTGTGAATGGGTCCAACTTACAGTCTAGGTCTAAGCAAGTTGCAACTACCCAGAAATGAATGCCATCAGATGGTAACTCTCAGAAGGACTCAAAGTAAACTGTATCTATTCAGGTTTTCTATACTGTTTTTATTCAACCAATTAGAGTGTATAGAAGAAAACTAAACTGTAAGGCATTTTAAAGATGACAAGTATATGAATTCAGTGGATCTGTGACACAGTGGCTTAACTGTGTTTCTGTGTCTTAGAGAAGGACTTGCCAGTGTGGTTAAATCTGAAAGGCTTTCTATGATGCCACCTCCCTACCACCCCAAATTACTGTGCCACAAAGGGGGAAATGTATCTATTAATAAAAACCAAACATGCTACACAAGGTCCAAAAGAGGGGGAAAGGAGAAGCAGACTTAATGGTCTAATGAGCCTATCTCCCAAAGACTTGTTGTGTGTGAGGCTCGCTTTGACCTTTCACTTTGCTCAGGAGCCCAGCGCTTCATTTTTCACATTCTTGCAATTACGTTAACGCTTCAAGCATTTCTGACTCCAAGTCAGCTAGCCACACCAGGCATAACTCAACACTGTGAGTTTTTCTCCTCTCTGTAGATTCATTAACAGGTCACCAAGGTCCCAACTGAAATTTAAAACTGACTGGTTCTGTTGGGTTGGCTGAGTTATGGCTGGGGAGAGAGCAGGAGAGGACCCGGGAAAGGGGAGGCAGAGAGAGATGACCCTGAGGTTTGGAGCACAGAACGTTTGCAGCAGCGGACAGAGTGTAGAGTTGTATCATTTTGGTTAGTTTCCTCTGCTTGTTGTATTTGCTTTTGTTTACAATCAGGAATGAGAAAAGCTCAGAGACCCATGCACAGGGTAAAAACCATATGCACAAAAGTCTATGTTGTGGGTAGCCGCACCCACTTATGCCATGTTGAAGGATTTGATCCCTGTAGGATTTTGTTCCTTTAATCATATCTCTGCGGGATTAAAGAATGGACATGGTAGCTTATGTGTTTGAGTTCTCGGAAGTCAGTCATTTTACCATGTTAAAGTATGAGGGACAAAAAAAAGTTATGATTCCTAGAAAATAGAGACCCTCTTGGCATGGAGAATTTTCTACCTGGCTTGTTATCATATAGGTGGCTCCAGAACTCAAATTTAAGGGTTTTCTGTTTTGTTTTGTTTTTAAAAGACTCTATAAATTCTGACGGCCGCATTTGCAGGTATTTTGTCATTCTCATGCCCGTATTCGTCTTTTAAATATGTTTCCAAGGTATTTTGTCCCACCGAATTGCTCACAGTAGCTTTCTGTAGGAAAGATTAATTATCTGCTTCAGGGCAAAGTCAACAGAGATATTGACTGAAATCACATATGCTTATCCCAGGTTAAATCTCAGGGTTGACGTATCATGGAAAACCTGGGAAGGGAATGTACGTTCTTAGTATTAAATCTATTTAAATGTTTCATTGGAAACCAAGTTTTTAGTTTAGAAAAGAGTTTTCTTGCTTATTCAGAATTTATTAGCACAACAGGCATATGGAAAACTGTAAAATGATTCAGTTTCAAAACAAATTATGATAAACAGAAAAAATAGGGATGAATTGTACTAAATACAATGTTTTCATACACATTTTAAATTAAACTTTAATAGCCATATGCTATAAAACAATACATGCATTTATGTTGCTTTATAATTTTGTGAACATTTTTACTAAAAGGATTCATACAAATCTTTACTTTGGAACCTGAAAAATATCTCATTATTTTATGACTTCATAGGGAAAGAGCTGCAGTTACACAGGTGAAAGGTCATCTTTTCCTCCTTAGTGTTTGTGCAACAAGCTAAAAGGAGGGGAAAAATCAAATTCTTAAAATACTGTAAGAAACAAACTTGATAAAACGTGAAACCTGACTTTAGTGTATCTTTCACACAGCACATGCCTAGCAGTAAACTACATAAATATAAACCAGACTTTCATTCACTCTGATTTCTTTGCTCAAAGCAGCCAAAGGGAGGGAGTTTATCTTGTTAGTTACATTAGGACAGAGGAAGAAAATCTGGTTTTTCAGGGATAGAATTAGGGTGCAGACTGGTACTCTGAGGAAGTAACTGGCTCTCTTTGTGTCTGGCTTCCCATCAGTAAAAGGGGGCTTGATAATAAGGCGTGGGGGTCCCTAATTCTGTACCTGCTGAGTCAAAAGCTGCTTTGTATTTCATTGTGGTTTGTTTGTTTGTTTGTTTTTTGCCAGAGTAAGGACTAGGAAGCAGCCCCCTTGTTCACAGAGCACTTTCAGAGCCTTAGATGAAAGGCACAATATACGTACAAAGTATTATTATTATTGATGGGTTTGTGTAACTCCCATTAATGCTGATGGGAGTTACGCATGTGAATTGGCAAGAGAATAGACCCCTCAGTGTTTAGAGCACATGAAATTTACATTTTTTCCAGTGCTGTAATTGAGATGTTGACAAATTGGAGAATATTGATGAGCCTTTGTTTTAAGTATTCCGTGCCAAGTTTGTTTTATTTTTCCTGGTTTGAACAATGGTATGGGTTCAGCAGCAATGAATAAAAAGGGGAGAGTAGAGATAACTTTGTATTTCAATATTTTGATGTGCCAATATGAAATAAATTGTCTTAGGCAAATGGAATATGCTGTTTTAATCATTAGCTAGGCATGAAAGAAAAATTGATGTTGACATCTTTGCTGTAAAATCGTTGTAATGGGGCCCTCCTTACAATTCATTTTTGTAAAATTCATTTTGTACATTTTGCAGCAATTGAACAATCCCTGCACTGTGAATAGGCAGGATTCCCAGAAATACCGAGACAGTTGGCCCAGTAACTGCTGAGCTCACACTGCACACCACACGCACGTTAACCATACTGTTGCCAGACCCAGTTTAACCTAAATACATTAGCATTCGAGCATCTCTCTCTCTCTCTCTCATCGTGTGGGACACAGGGCTGTACAAGCCGCATAGCTCCCCTCAACTCTGCCACCTACCAAACCCCTCCATTGATGTCTCTACTGATCATCCAGGCAGTGTGTCTAGAATTCCATAGCTAGATATGTATTTATTTATTACACAGTTCTTTAGCAATCATGGTGTCAAAATCTAAAAATACCCACTGTATATTTAATGTAAGCGATTATAGGTAAGCAGGAATCTAACAGAGGATTATACTTTTGAGGCATATAATGCAGGTAATAGTATTCTTTCCCACCCAAATATTCCAGTTATATATTTCAGGGAGGTGGGGGGAAACCCTCAAACCCACTTATGATGGGTCCTGAATATGTTCTACTGGGATTTCTTATTCAGTCTAGGAAAACTCTGTCAATGGAATGTTTTCATAGTGGCGGCAATCTCTTTAAAATAACCCTAAATACAATATGACAGATGCCATCTGGCATAATCTTTTGCTAGTTGCTTTTAACTTTTATTTTTCCTAGAGCTAAGTTCATCCAAAACTGGTCACTTACTGTTATGATAAATACAGTGACATTTCTTTTCCTTCCTGTCTTCCTAATTGTATCAAAAAATTCACTGAGAATGTAATTGAGAATTGAACATCGCCACAGAAGAGGCCGTTGTATATAGAATATTTATGCTGCATTTTCATTCTGTTCTTGCTCTCCGCAAAAGGCAACAAAAATACTATCTTTTAACCGTCAGCAAACATTCAAATAATTTCTGTTGATTTTCGTAGGACTTTTTAGAACAGCAACTGTTAGAAATAAAATGAAACTCTTCTAATAAATAAATGCTCTAGGAGCATGTAATGGTGCCCATAAATGCTTAAAAGCTTTTCTATAATTGCTGTTAATTTTGAGTAATTTCTTCCTATATGTATCAACTTACTTGAAAAACTCAGAGTTGGGATTTCTAGATTTTTTTTTTAACTTAGTCATGTAAGGGGATGTCTCCTGATGCCAGTTAGAGTTTAATTTAGAGTAGTAATTAAACTTGAATACTGCCTCATAAACAAAAGATAAACAATAAACCAGCCACGTTCCCTGCTGTTTCATAGCTTTCTTTCCCAGATGTTTTAGCCTGATAATTTTTACACAGTGAACTACCTAACATGGAGTTTTGTGGACAGAGGTCGAGAAAGAGTTTTCTTTTTTGTTTTTCTTGTCTTTTTTCTTTTTTCTTTTTCTTTTAGTTTGGCCATCTTTTTTCCCCCTCCAAAAATACAAATGCAGAGGATTTTCCACTCTTTAGATTTTTAAAAATTCCGATCAAGTAAATACTTCATGCAGTTGTGCTTTAAAGATAACTCTAGTTCTTTCCCTTAGATGTTGTCTTTTTTCTTCAAGACACATCTTGTCGTGAATGTCTTTGACACTTAATAATGTAAAAAGAAACATATTTCTGCTGAAGTAGAATCTGGATGGTAAGTCAGAGAAAGGAAAGCTTGACAATGGAAGATTTTCCTCTTACCCCTTTTCCTCCACTTTCCACCCCCTACGCCTTACTTGAAGTCTACACTCTTCCTTGGGCTCCCAGGGCTTCTTCGTCCGGTTCTGGCCCAGTCCACTGTCAGCCATGATCTTTCTAATTGTCAGGTACTAGTCGGCCGTTCAATGCAGAAGCCATGTTATTTTCACTGGGTGGGGTAATTACTGAAAGCTGAGAATAGCTGCACTAAAGACAGAGGGATACTTTCATGATCCCATTAGCATAAGAGTGGGTAAATTATTCATGCCAAGTGAGGATTCTATGGGGAAAAGTATAGTTAATGCACATAGTTTTTAAATGTATCCCTTTCTGCGCTGAGACTAAATTCTTGTTGGAATCAGTTCTCAGACATTTACGGGAAAGCTCTAGTGGCGTGTTAGATGCAGTTCATCTCTCTCTGTTTGCAGCGCTCTCAATAGAGACCATCTGGCAAAGATCCAAAAGGTGATTAAACAAAATGATCAGCTCTTGTTGCTGTGTTACATGTCCAATACTCTGGATTAAAAAACATGACCCACGACAGTCGAGCTCACGTCATGCCGCTCCCCCACCCCCCTCCCCTTCCCGTATAAGAATTCAGATGGTCCACAAATGTGTGTGCCATCTTTGTGTCCTTATGGCCCATAATCATGAACAGGTTGTGCAAATGGCTCTTTCTGTAGCACTGTCTGTTCCAGCAGCATAGAAGCATTTCATATTAATTGGGTCAGTCTAATATTCATATTGACATGGGGAAAAAAAATTACTAAAATTTATTCTTATAGCAGACAATGAATATGTGTGCTTTCTGCCATGAGGGAAGTGAAATCTGACAACTGGCTTGTGTAACTGATTAATTTTTCTTAAAACTGGAGGAAAAGCCTGAAAAACTGTCATTCTCTGAAAACAGTGCACAACCCTTTGTAACTAAACAAAATGGATGGGGTGGGGGCTTTCGGGGAGCTTGTGGAAATGAGGTCTGGTTTTAACGCCATAATCAGGGATGAATTTACAGTGCCGTTCGGAGAAGACCTCCCTCCCCATAAACAAGCTGATAATCACAGAGAAGCTGACTTCCAATTAGCTTTTCCTTCCCTCACACGGATCAGGGTGTTTATATGTCCTCCTTAAGCTTTAATATGTCACTGCTGAGTTGGTACGTCTCCTGTCACATTCAAAAGTTTGGAAATAAAATGTTTTATTATGAGGAAATCCTGCTAATAAGCAAGGTAATTTTCAACCAATCATTTCATGATTGAGTTAAGGTAAAAATGCCAAGATTTGTGACTAAGGGACAGATGTATCTTATCTTTGGGGGTTTGCACCAAATGCCAAGTAGAAATATAAATTGAACAAACCAGACATTGTGAGGAAGTGATTGAAGAAATATTGAGATGAAATCTTGGAATGAACTCTATATGTATATTTATAACAATGCTGTGAATTGCTTACATGTCACATTTGCATAAGCCTGAACCCTGATTTTATTAAGGGGCAGTGTCATGTATGTTAGTTAAGGCATTCAAAACATGAGGCTGTAATTAGGTTATTCCGAGATTATGCCTGACCATTTAAGACTGTGGAAATAGTAGATGTTATAGGATGAATCTGAGTGCAGATGTCCAGAAAAAGATGAAGGCAGAAAGAAAAAAATTCTTTAGAGCCACTTTAAAACATCATCAGTCCTGTCAGCTCCCCTTTCTAAGGGAGGGTAAAGCAGTAGGTTAGAAATACAGCTGGGCACAGCACTCAGGGAGGGAAGTGAGGGACCCCTTGAGTCAGTGCAGTGTGGCAGATGAAAGGGACTTACATAGCCTTGGGGGTCTTAAGGCTATTATAGGGCAACTCATACTCTGTTATCATGCTGATTTTTCAATTGATTTTTGGCTGAACAGTACTTGTTGAAGCCCTCCAGAGCATCAAACACAGCCTTATGGTGCTGTACGTTGTAATACACGTGTTCTATTTTTTCCCTTCATTGTCTTATCTTTCCTTGGGAAGAATAGTCTATAATTATGCCATGTTATTTTCCTCCTCTTTCTCTTTCTTATTTCTACCTTAGAAATTTCCTTGAAATTCTTATTTTGGGGGGAGGTGGGTGGAGTCATGGGAGAATAACTTTTTATTCATCTTTCTGTGTTGACATTTGTTTTTAATCTAGCCTTTAGAAATATTTTGATGTCACAGGAAACAATAATATAACCATTTGTATCTAGCAAATTTATCCCTCCATAGTCTTGGGCTATTCATTTTCTTTCTAATGACCAGGTGGAAAACAACTATGGGATTTCACTAAAATAGAACGCCTGATTAAAATGAAAGTAAACCACTTTGATATCCCTTCTCCTCAATAATAAGGTCCCTCATCTTGCTGGAAAGCCAGGTTTTGAAAAGGGAAATAATAGAGGGAGGAATAAAGGAAGTGTGTCCTTGCCCTCTTCTGCCGAAGGAATTCTTACTGAGGAAAATCTAATTCTGCCGTTACCTCCTCCAGGAAGCCTTCCTGATTTGCCCAGGGATAAGCCATAGGTCAGTATTCTCTTCTCTGCACCCCAGGAGCACCTTCTATCTTTATTATAGCATCTTTCACATTCTGTGTTATAATTACTTGGCTCCTGATCTTTCTCCCTGCCTTTCCAAGGCAAAGACTATCACTTATTCAGCTATTTAGGAATATTAGGTCCACTTCTGAATCAGTAAACAAAATCCACAGATTTCATTTCTTTTAAGGTAGACAAATTGATGAAAATTTTGTGCTTATTGGCTCCATGGTGATCTGTGCCTAAAAATAAATGAACTATTTTTTTTAACTTATCCATGCATTTGATAAAATCCTGTTACATCCTTCAGAGATAATAAAAAGTATTTTCTTTTGCTAAAATTTTGTTGTATGTAACATTGCCTTAAAGAAGTCAGTGGACTACCAGCTCTAACTTAGAATTATTTTGGTTGTGGGTATAGTCTTACATTTTAGGTTCTCATTTTAGTAGTATTTTAAGATACTACTTACAATGGCATTTGCCTTATTTGTTCTTTAATGTGGTCTTAAATTATATACATATGGTCAGAATTTGGACATGGGATTTCTTTTCATTATGTTATCTATACAAAAGTAAATGCATGGACATAAGTCTTCCGATCTAATGTACTAAGGGAAACTGCCTAATGTGGCAAATAGTTTCCCATGATGAACTCAGGGTCTGCTTTGCTTATACTGCTTGTTTAGGATGACATTGACCTTGGGGGAAGCTATAGGTCTTCACACACAGGTAAAGGGTCTGGAAGTAATTCTTGAATTTTTAGGCTGTACATGCTTTTGTTGATTTCCTACATATGCCCTCCAGTTTTTTCATAGTTTGCTTTTGAGCAGGTATAATTTACTTTGCGGGATGTAAGAAGAACCTTACCTTGAGCCCTTTTTTGTCTGCTTGAGTTTCTGTCTAGAGTCTTGGGCTGTGAGTCAGGAGGTCTAGGCTCTCGGGTCTAGGTCACCCTGAAAAGGGCATGGACCTAGGAGATACAGAGATGTGGGTTCAAATCCCGGTTTGACTCAACATCTGCTAGGCTCAGTTGCTCCTTCTACAAAGTGGGGGAAAACCACTTGCCCTCAGGGTTGTCCTGGAGATTATATTATGTGAGATCCCATGTGTTAAACACATAACAGTGCCTGGATCCAGTAACTGTTAGTTCCTTTATTTCCCTGTCCCCCTGTCCTCTGCTGGCTCTAATTAGCTCTCTGGCCTTGGATGAGTTCCTTAATCTCTTCAGACTTTTCCTCATCTATAAAATAGGACTGGGAATTCCCTGGTGGCTCAGCAGGTTAAGAACCCCACTAGTATCCACAAGGATGTGAATTTGATCCCTGGCCTCACACAGTATGTTAAGGATCTGGTTTTGTCACAAGCTGTAGCTTAGGTCTCAGATGAGGCTTGGATCCCATGTTGCTGTGGCTATGGTGTAGGCTGGCAGCTGCAGCTCCAGTTTGACCCCTAGCCTGGAAAAACTTCCATATGCTGCAGGCCCTGAAAATAAAGAAAGTAAAAAATAAAAAAATAAAAATAGGACTGGGAGATCCCTGGTAGCTTAGCAAGTTAAGGATCTGGCATTGTCATTGCTGTGGCTCAGATTTGATCCCTAAATTTCCACATGCTACTGGTACAGCTGAAAAAAAAAAAAAAAAGGACTGAATTAGATGATCTTTTACATTCTAACTTCAGGAATCTAATGTTTATATTCGTGGGTCTAATTTTTTTATTAGTGTATTTTATCTTTTAACATAGAGACAGGCTACAAGTTTTTTGGTTTTTGTTTTGTTGTTTTAAATTGGGGGTGTAACAAAGATAAGTATTTTTTACTTCTCGATTTTACAGACTAGTTATAATATGTAGTGAGATAATGTTTGTGCTTCTTGCTTTTGTTTATGAGGAGGAGAGACTTTCTTCTCCCTGGTTTGGCAGGAGAATAAATAATCAGGCCTGGGAGTGTATTTTCTGAGGGTGGTAGAATGTCACAATTCAGGTGTAGGACATTGAAGATGGTGCATTAATATCAGAAGAC